>NC_138376.1:39763446-39787246 GCF_054177405.1 Leptonychotes weddellii | reverse complement strand
ACAGAACTGCTGTTTTCCACTTTGCAGTTTATGGTCCCTGGTGAGCTGGGCTTCAGCAAACTTTGTTAATGTAATTGCAACTGGTCGATTAAGTTGGTCCATTTATTTACTGACAACTAGTCACTCTGGGCTCAGCGTGAATCGTGCTGTAATTGCATCTGTGGGTTTTCTTTTTCGATTCTTACCCTTCTCCACCTTGTTTCTCAGGCTGAAATAAATTTTTTATAAAATGATGTGTGAACCCAAAAGACCATTATAACTTCCCTGTTTGGTTGGTATGCGTTTGTGCATTTAGAAATTATGTTAGTGTGATGGGAGGAAGATGCAGGAGAAGGCACTGAGAGCCGCTGAGTTTTATTGTTTTGTGGGAATGATTGGGATTGCCAACATGACTTTCTTCACCAGAGACTCTTGAAACAGAAAGTGTTACTATTAAATCATGTGTGCTAGGGAAAGAGGAGAACCAGAGGGAAAGTGGTGAAGTTGTAGTCTTTGGCGGAAGCCCTAAGCACCTGATTATGCAACATCTGAAGTAGTTACTGTGAGGATTGATGAGGTAGAGGGAATCTAGTCTTACTATAGCTGAGCAGATTCTATATACTGTGTCTAATTTTCCTCATACTTCTAGAGAGGATGGGGTATCCTCCTCTGTTCTGTTCCCTCTTTGTGATTCTGCCCTAGTTGAAGAGGACATGATCTGGCTACTCTAAGGATCTACATCTCTGGCATTAAGTCATGGTCAACTTGTCTTGAAAGGAAATGACTCTTTCTGTGGAGGCTAGAAGCCCCAAGTGCATCCTTAATAATATGTCACATTCACTGCTTGGTACCATGTCAGCCTGGGTCTGGGATACAGCATTTGAAAGGGGGAACAAAGGCATAAACTCCACAGTGGTTCTGTGTAGACCCAATAGAGCCAATGTGGACATGATGAAGATTTGGGGGAAAAGGGAAATGCTCCTTCTGCTGTGTGAAAATGTGGACCATGAAATAGTGCTACGCGCTCCTACCTGCAGGCTGAGAATTGATTCAACATCTCCTCAGGGGACAGGCTTTGGCCACCTGCAGAATGCCCCATAAATCCAGAGGAGAATGCTCAGAGCAATGTTTCCTGTGAGTTTTGCCAGGAATGTTTACTGGGAGCCTTACGCTATTGTCTTATGTCTTCCCCCCCCATTTTTTATCCAGCCCATTGATCTTGGAAGCTCAAGGAGACAAATGGGTCACAGCCTGCTCTCTTGTAAACAGGCAGACAGGAAGCCGGTGAGTGTCTTTCCTGTCTACATACATGCTTTTAGGTTCTTCCATGTGGGTTTCTCTCTCTCTCTCTATCTCTCTCTCTCTCTCTCACACACACACACACAATCTGTTTTTTAATATAGATCACCCATAACTGCTGACTGCCTTATTTTTAGACTTACTGGAAAATACATGGTAATTGATTCAAAATGCAAATTGAAGTGGATTCTGAAAACTTTCTTGAAAACAAATAGCTAATACTAAGTGCTCATTCTAGGCCAGGCCCTGCTCTAACACTTTTACATTTAAGTTACCCAATATCCTTGTGAGGACAAATGGTTATTAGTTTCACTTTATAGATGAGGAAATTGAGGCACGGATGGGTCCAGTAACTTGCCCAAGGTCTTGAAAAGAGAAAGTGGTAGAGCTGGAATGAGTATCTGGGCTGACTAGCCAGGTTCCAAGTTCATGCTCTTAACCACTCCACTATAATGACCAGCCAAAGGGAGGAAAAAAAAAGCAACTAAAACAACTAAAATTTGTTTATGTATTACATTGAATTTTTAAAATGAGTGTCTACATGCTTACAGTTTAGCTAACCAACATTTTGCTGGATTTTCACTTCACTCAGGATTAGTAGATTTAACCTTCTCTTGAGGCCATCACAAGAATTATACTCTATAGCTTAGTTTTATAGGACTGGCATGTTGTAGAGCCAGACTCCATAATGTAGTTTCTTCCTGGTGTCTTCAGTTTGTTTGCTCAGGATCCTTCTTTTGTGGGTTGACAAATTTTTTCCCAAAATTTTTATTTAAATTCTAGTTAGTTAACATAGAGCGTAATACTGGTTTTGGGAGGAGAATTTCATGATTCATCACTTACCTATAACACCCAGTACTCAACACAAGTGCCCTCCTTAAAACTCATCACCCGTTTAGCCCATTCTCCACGCACCTCCCTGCATCAACCCTCAGTTTGTTCTATAGTTAAGAGTCTCTTATGGCTTGCTTCCTTCTCTTTTTTTCCCCTTCCCCTATGTTCAGCTGTTTGTTTCTTAAATTCCACATACGAGTGAGATCATATGGTATTTGTCTTCCTCTGACTGACTTATTTCACTTAGCATAATACCCTCCAGTTCCATCCACATTGTTGCAAATGGCAAGATTTCATTCTTTTTTATGGCTGAATAATATTCCATTGTATATGTATTCCATATATATGTGTGTCTATACACACACACACACACACACACACACATCTTTATTCATTCATCAATCAATGGACATTTGGGCTCTTTCCATAGTTCGGCTATTGTTGATAATGCTGCTATAAACACTGGGGTGCAGGTGCCCCTTTGAATCACTATTTTTGTATCCTTTGGTAAATCCCTAGTAGTGAAATTACTGGATCATAGGGTAGCTCTATTTTCAACTTTTTGAGGAACCTCCATACTGTTTTCCAGAGTGGCTGCACCAGTTTGCATTCCCACCAACAGTGTAAGAGGGTTCTCCTTTTTCTGCTTCCTCACCAACATCTGTTGTTTCCTGTGTTGTTAATTTTAACCATTCTGACAGGTGTGAGGTGGTATCTCATCGTGGTTTTGATTTGTATTTCCCTGATGATATGTGATGTTAAACATCTTTTCATGTGTCTCTTGGCCATCTGGATGTCTTCTTTGGAAAAATGTCTATTCATGTCTTCTGCCCATTTCTTAACTGGGTTATTTGTTTTTTTGGATGTTGAGTTTGATAACTTCTTTATAGATTTTGGATACTAACCCTTTATCAGATATGCCATTTATAAATATCTTATTCTAGTTCGTAGGGGGGTTCACACTTAGTAGGTTTTTTTTTCCTTGATAAGAGTTTGCTGTCCTTGTTGTAAAGGTTTTGGAAAGAATGGAAAGGTCTGAAAAGAGGTTAAGAGCAAGTTAAATTTTGTCTCTCACACTGTGTTTGGCTGATAGCATATGCACTGATGAGAACTCTAGTTAGTACTATTCTACATAATTGCTCCAATGAGTTCATTACGCCTTCAGTATCTGCCAATTTTCACTGACTAATTGACCTTTTATTTTATTTGTTTTTACTTTCCTGGCTAAAGAGTCAGAACTTCTGAACTGAGTTGTCTGGTAATTCTCACCTCAGGTTTTGGTTCTTGCTCTAGTTATCCTCTTCAGGAAGACCACGGTCTTGGAACTCTGCAGTGCCGTGTGGAAGGCAACTACATCGGTCTGTTCAAGAAGTAACATAAGTTGAACGCCTTATCTGTTTCTTTTTCTGTATCAGAAAAATACTGTTCAAGAATTGGTTCTCACAAGGATGAGAATAGTAACTACCATGTATTGAGAACTGCTTAAAAAGCTACATGAAATGGCTTAAATAGAAACTAATTTAATCATCACAGTGAGTGGATTGGTGAGGTTGGTGGAATTATTTTCACTTAATAGGTGAGAAAATTGCAGCTAGTAACCAGTGCAGCTGGTTATGGCCTCATCATGTTTAGTGTAACTGTAAGCCTGGGCTCTTACCTGCTGTGTGTTACCGCATTTATCCTTTTATTGATGGAAGTCAACAGTAATGGTGCTGAGTCTCAGAGGTGTTTATTTTGGGCACTGTTAAAGAAATTACAGGTTTGGGTGGTAACTTGGTGATATCTGGAGTCCTAGGGTTTATGGTAGCAATGGCCTGGTCCCGGTGATACAGGCAGACTCCTGTGTTAATGTCTGTTTTCTTTTTGTTACAGGCTCCCAGAATGTTAGTTTCTCAGTATTTAACAAAGGAAAGTAAGTAACTGGAAGCAAGCAAATTTATCGTCACCTTATATTATTGATCTCCTTCTTGTCTTTCTTATATTTTTGAATCTTTTATAATGGAAAATTCCAGACATACAGGGACAGAATAGCATAATGAACCCCCCTGCACCTACTTGATTTCTTTTACTTAGGTGAATAAAATTGTGTCCTACACACTCATCTTGAGGTAATGTAAATGTTTCAATGTGATGGTGGCACAAAATTGTGGGAATTAGGTCTTAAGTAATCTCATAATGCTGTCAATTTAAAACAGTACATTGTTCCAGGAAATGCATTGTGCCATTCCAGGAAATGCCTTCTTCAAGATGGAAAGGATCCAAATTTCAGAGTTTTGGAGAGTGGATTATGATTCTGAATGGTTTCTGCATGCCTTACCTAATGTTCTGACACCATATAATTTGTCAGGGGTTTTCCTTACAAGCATACTCTCTAGCTGACATTCATCCCTTTGTGGTGATAGTGACATGTCACCTAAAGCTCACAGCCCCACGTATGGAGGGTCTCTCTCTCTTTCTTTCCAATTTAGGAAGGAATAACACCAAAATCCTTGGAGTATCTACTATAGGCCAGCTCCTTACCAGGCCCTTTCATGTTCATCTTTCCCTAACACTTGTTACGCTCTGTGAAGTAGCTATTATTATCAAAAACTTTCTAAATCACAAAACACATGTTGCCCCATTGGTATCGTTCTCTACTCATCAAAGGTATCCAAACTGTTCTAAAGATCAGGGGAAGTTGGCTCCCAATCCTCGTTTTAGGCAGCTGATTTAAGAAATGCAATCTTAAATGCTTTTTTCATCTAAAACAAAACTTTGTCTTGGAAGGTCCATGGTACACAAGAATGCATGGCTGGTCAGTGCTAAACTGGACCTTTTCCTGTACCAGACATACTCAGGTACTATTGTCCTTGTCCCTGAACTCCTCGCTCCTTCCCTCACACCTCACTCAATGTTGGATCCTCCTTCCCGTTCTCCTGGTACCATTTCTCTATAACCATGAGCACCTGAAGCCGTCCCCGCCATAATGATGGGTGACCCTTGGGTTTTGAGAAGAAGTTGCTTATGTGAGTGTCAGCTTTCATTACTGTATTTTTTTTTTTTTAAGATTTTATTTATTTATTTGACAGAGAGAGACATAGCGAGAGAGGGAACACAAGCAGGGGGAGTGGGAGAGGGAGAAGCAGGCTTCCCGCTGAGCAGGGAGCCTGATGCGGGGCTCGATCCCAGGACCCTGGGATCATGACCTGAGCCGAAGGCAGACGCTTAACGACTGAGCCATCCAGGTGCCCCTCATTACTGTATTAAAAGAGGCTCGATCATAGGCTTCTATACAAAGTTTGTGGATATAAACTGAATGAAAGGAGGTCATCCTTAGTCTATGTTCTGAGAAATCACAGTAAAGAGGTGGCCCTGAAAAGTACAAAAGTGTGTCTTCCAGTTACTTTAATACCACTTCTGAGCATTCATCCAACAATTTATGACTTGCTGATATTCATGCTCAACTATGGTGTTGCTATCTGATGGGTAAACCTCCGTGCTAAAAAATGAATACTGAAAATTGGAAGCTTGCATGAAATTGTGAACCCAATTCTGTAGTAGGAAATTGATCACTAAAGAAGAGTGCTTAGATTTGAGTCTTGACGATGATCATAAAACCACTGCAGACACGTCTGTGAGGGAGGAACACATTCCAGGGGCAGCAGGATCTACCTTTGCCAAAAGTGCAAGAAATTTTGTAGGTCATGGGGCAAATGTCATTCATTCTCTAGTGAATAGATAGTCTAATTTTGTAAAAAGCTGAATTTTGACCCTTGCCTTTATTTTCTTTAACCCGTGTAACTAGTCTCTTTGGGAGTCCATTTGAAGAAGCACCCAAGGGGAAGGTGATAGCGAGGGCCGAGAGAAGCATGGCTGGGGATTGCTGAGTGTTTTACATGTGATCTCAATATTTATTTAATTCAGCTATGAGACGGACAGTGCTAGTCTCATTTTACAGATGAAGACACAGACCCAGAAAGGCAAAGAAACCAAAGGTCCCAATGCTAGAAAATGCAGATCCGATTTGAAATCTTATGCACATAGGCAATATACAATGGGAAGTACACTTTCCTGGCCACCTGACCCCAAGCTTCCTTGTGAGTGTGCCTAACACAATTGAACCCTGAATGCCACACAGGCTGACAGGTATCTCCAATCACACAGCTATTTCCTATTTCCAGCACCAATGTCTTCTTGGGATGAGGCCTCTCAGGCCAGAACTTTCTCAAAGCACAGGAGGGGTTATGGGAGACGGGATGTGGACAATGACAGAGAGCTCTTGGCAGAGCTCCCCGAGGACTGCCATTCAATTACTCCTTGAGTTTGGTTAAGTCGTTTAGCTTTTCTGAGCTGTAATTAAATATCTACAAGCTGGACAAAATGGTGTCTGTCCTAACTCCAAAAGCTGTCAAAAAAGGGAGATGAGCAAGAGTCTTGGGATTCATCTACAATTTTCCTCCATTTTCTCATCTCTAATCCATTCAGTTACCAGTTTCTGTTGGTTTTACCTCCCATTGATTTCTTGATACGGTTTTAGATTACTTATTGCAATTAGACCTCCCATTGATCTCTTAAAGATGATGTATCCACTCTATCTCTACAACCACTGCCTCAATTCAGAACCCCATCATCTCTTGCCTGGCCTGCCAAAATGGTTCCCAGGGGCCCCAATCTGCCATCTGTCCCCTGAATGGTCCTCGCTCTACATCGCCACCACCACGCCCTACACCAAACACACACCTGATGCCTCTCCCCTGCTGGCCGCCCTCTACAGGAAATGGTACCACGTACCAGACTCTGGTCTTCTCATCTGCTTCTCCTGCTCCATCTTTCCCTCTATATTCCAGCGACACTGAAATGGACTTGAAATGCAACCTCTCTCCACACTCAGACTATCACTTGCTTTATTTAAACACCCTTTCCCTTCTCTCTCTCTCCTTCACTTGGCCAGTTCTAATCCATGCTTTAAGATTTGGCTCAGGAGTCATTTCTAGAAATTTCTTTCTACTCCACCAGACCCTCGCTGCACTCCTAAACCTCCCCTGTGCATTTTCATGTGCTCTCTCTAACCACTAGCCCAGGATGTCATAATTATACTGTTTCATGGGCAAGAGCATTATGTAAGAAATGCCGTGATAGACTCCAGACCATTCATGATTAGCTTCTTTGTATCTTCAGTTTGTTGAAGAACACAACTCCTCTTTCCCCTGGAGGGAATAGAACTTAGAATGGTAAAAGTTGGATCATAGGAGAAGAAAGGACCAGAAAATCTTACATTCTGGGGGCTATGTGGCATATGACAGTGGGGTTTTGAAGCAGTCAGGAGACAGTATGGAAGAACACATGGAAGACAGCATGGAAGGTTTGAGGTGGTGAGTGCACACAGGGGGAGGAGCATGCAGGATGGGGAGGAGGGCAAGACTCCTGAAGACGATGGTGGGATGCGTTCTTTTGCTTAGTGCAAACTGCAGGCTCATAAGGGTGAATGAAACCTTGCTTGGTGCTTCCAAAGTTGATTCCTCTATAATGTATAACCTACTATTCTGTGACTTATACATTGAGTACTTGAGTTCTGGTGACAGATTGCCTAACTAAGAAAGCATCATGGTATGTAGGGATTTCTGCTAATAGTGTGAGTGACTGCATTCAGTCATTTTCAAATATCGATCCTATATGTATTATTCATATAGTTATAGATGAGTCCTTATATGTGTTTTAAATGACTATTACTAGAAAAATTTCCAACCGTTGCTCATCTTAGAAAAGTTCAAGTAAGGAATACATTATTGATAGCTTTCCTTCTATTATTATATTATTATTTGGGTCACATTCTGGTCTATATTTGGAAGTTTACTTTTTTTTTTCTTTTGCAGAAATACTATCAGTTTTTCCAGAAACTGGGAGCCTTGGGGGAAGAACAGAACTCACAATTACAGGAGACTTCTTCGACAATCCTGCCCAGGTTACCATAGCAGGTAACTAAGTTGAAATGGCTGAAAATAGTTCATAGTTTTAAATGCTGCAGGAGATTATGTATATCTTACAGCATGGTGAGAGTGGGGGAAGCAATTTTTGCCTCTTGCAACTCATGCCATCCTGTCCTAAGATATTTGACTTGTTTGGTTGAGACCAGGTGGGATTGCAGTCCTGCAGGAACAGGGTGTTCTGCGGACACACATAATTCACGGGCAATTCCCTCAGGGGTCCTCATCCTGGGAATGAAGAGAAGGGGAAATACAGCTGCCTCTTCACAAAGGTCTACTCCTACTGAAAGGCAACATCTCTTTCCACCCTCCTTGCTTAGCCCTCTATATAAGCTGGAGTAGACAGGCATTTGCTATGCAGATTCTTCTGGAATGCCCTCTTGGCTAATCCTTTTGTGGGACTCTTCTAGAACCTTCTGTTCTGCCAGGTGGGAGGCTCCTCCAGTTTGTGATGCCAAGGATGAGGGAAAAGGTCCTCACCATCTCACCTCACGCTTATCCTCCCACGCTCAGCTGAATTGTTGGGCGCCTTCTCAGTGAATGGCATTGCTTTGCCTGGCTTTCTCTCTGATTACTATAAGCTGCCCTATGTCCTGTTGCCCTGCGCTCTCCCTTTCCTGGCCCCCTTCATTTGGGGGGACAATGTTTGCTATGTGACCCACATCCAGTTCATTGCCTTAGAATAGGAGCCTGTCAACTTCAGTGTGGTTGGGTTGTCCTGCCATTACATCTATAGACCTCTCTCTCTCTTTCTCTCTCTTTCTTTATCCATTTATCTAATTTAAAAAATTCTCCTCAGGTATTCCCTGTGATATTAGACACGTGTCTCCCAGGAAGATTGAGTGTACCACCAGGGCTCCGGGAAAAGGTGCAAGGCTCACTGCCCCTCAGGCAGGTAAGGAAGTCATCACCACGACTGTTCAATGAACTCCGGTTACAACCACGAGGGACGGGGAAGAAGAGATGAGTGTTTGCTGCCTCAGCTGTTTGGTTAGCTCAGTGAGCTCTGGGCCCGAGATACCACTGTCAGGGCTTTCCTTTCAGAGAGGCCCTTAGCTTTGTTCTGACGTTTTGTGACACTGTCCTTCTAGCCCCAACCAGACCAACGGCCACTGGGGTTCAGGGGAGACCTGACGTAGAAAGCATAACTTCGGTCAAGACATTGTTGTAGCTACTGGTGGAAACCCCTGAGCTGCCTCCCTCCACACTGTGGGTCTGTTGGGAGCCCATTGTCTAAGAAGACCAGAGCATGCTCTGAATGACAGCAGCAACCAAGGCCAGGGAGTGGGGGGCAGTGGGGCGCATTCAAATGCCATTTCTTCTTCCCTCTGGGTGGCTGCCTGCTTCTTTGAAAAGAAGGATGTGTTGTGCCATTGCCTGGAGTTTATGCCTGAACTGGGCAGAAGTGGAGCAGGCAAGGGGACGGGTTCCACGTGTTCCTCTCTGCAGATGAAGAGCGCAGCGCTGGAGCACTTTTCTGGAAGCTCAGGCGTGGTTAGGGACTGAGGGTGGTTGGTGGGTTCCGTAGCCTGGAACCACGGTCTGTGCATCTGTGGTCCTCACTGGCCCCATGGGGGCTGACTTCATGGTTCAGCTACAGACAGGGACCTCAACTCCAGAAGCTCTGCACTTGCAGGGAAAGTAACCCAGCGGGGGGAGAAGCCTTTCTAAAGAAAGGCCATTCCGCTGTGAAAATGCATGCAAAGCTTTGGCTTGAGCATTCTCCAGGTCCCAGATCTGCCATTTTTAGTCAGGGAAAGCTCCCTTCCCAGCAAACAAAACTACTGAAGCAGGTGATAGAGAGAATGTGTGTTTCCTGCCAGGAAATAGAGAGCTGTCCCCTCTTCAAGTGGTTCCTGCGTTAGCTACTTGGGTAACGGTAGGATAATTTCCTGAATGCAGCTGTTTGTGGGACTTAGCGTCCTTTATGGAGAGCTTTTGAAGCTTTTTCCGTGAAAGGAGGCCAAATCACTATGTAAAGCAGTGGTGCTCCTGAAGCAGAGGGCGTTTGGCAACAACTGGTCGGTACAGTGGAAATGGTGGGTGTGGTGTGGCTGGTCTCTCCTGATGGGAGGCCAGGGGTGCCCAGAACATCTTTCCATGCACAGGAAAGGCATTAAAATAATTCTCCAGTAATCCAAGTACTATATTAAAATATGCTTTTATTTTTCTGCTTGTTCCTTATCTATTTCCTTTTTTTTTTTTTGGATTTCACAAGGAACAACAGTAGTAGTTTAAAATAATAATAATTACCCCAGCGATCCTTTATTGAGGATAAAGGATCCTTTATTGATCCTTTATTTATTGATCCTTTATTTCATGCTCTTTGTGTATATATTTTAAGCTCCCTTAGTCTTTTTTTTTTGCCAGAATTATCAAATTGACTCATTTTCCCTCCAGCCCTATCGAGATACAGTTGACATATAACTCCATCTCCCTTAGTCTTTGGTGCATGATCTCTATTTATTGTTGTCCCCATTTTGATGCACAAGAATATGAAAGCATTAAGCAGTTTGCTCAAAGCTGCCCATGTAGGAAGTGGCAGAGCCGGGATCCGAATCCGCAAGTGGATGATCCCCTAGCTGCACCCTTAGTCCAAGGGGGCAGTCATGCAATACTGATCGTACAGGTACCTCTGGTGTCAGGGTTTGCTCAGTACAGTGTCATTGAAGTTATCATGTAATGACAGCACGCCAAATAATTTGTTCCATGTGTGAGTCCACACATTGGGACCATGACATGTGAAAAATTTAAGGATTGCCTATTTTCTGGGAAAAAAGGGTTGTAGGGAATAGAATTCCCAGGCTGAACTAGACCTTAAGAGATACTGAGGGGGCATCTGGGTGGCTCAGTCGGTTAAGTGTCTGCCTTCAGCTCAGGTCATGATCCCAGGGTCCTGGGATCGAGCCCCACATGGGGCTCCCTGCTCAGCGGGAAGCCTGCTTCTCCCTCTCCCTCTGCACCCCCTCCCCTCACGCTTGTGCGCCCTCTCTCTCAAATAAATAAATAAAATCTTTTTAAAAAAAGAAGATACTGAAGTTCACTCCTGAATAAGAGAAGCCAAAGTGCACGATTATGTTGTCCTCCTTTACTCAATCATAGCATTTGTTTGCTTGGTCAGTTCTCCCCATGACTGGCTTCTCTTTCCTTGACACTCCCATTAAAAAGGGCTCCCTACCCTTCTGTGGTCCTCTGAGAATATTTCCCCTTTCTGCTCCTTATCAAATATCTCTTCCCAAGAGGCTCAATCCTACACTACACAATATTTCTGCTTTCCAGAACATTTGTGTTATCTGTAGAACCTCTCACATGACTACTCCATCTGGGTCTCGGTGGACTCATCTTTGTAGAGAGTATCTGGATCACCGTCACTCTGTTATCTGAAGTAAAGTAGTTCCCCAATTTGGGGACGAATGTCCTCCGATATGTATGAGGTATGCATGTCTTACAGGCAACCGAGGGCTTCTGTTTGAAGTCGGAGATGCTGTCGAGGGCTTGGATCTCACTGCAGCCACCCCTGGGTACCAGTGGCAGATTGTCCCGAATGCCAGTTCACCATTTGGATTTTGGTCAAAAGAAGGACAGCCCTTCAGGTATGCTGTAGGAAAAGTGGGAGTTCCTATCAAAAGTGTCCTTACTGGCCTACGGGAGACCAAGAGACAATAAGCAATGAGATTTCCAGGGGAGAAATTCGAACAGCCACCAATTCAACAACAGTTTGGCCACTGTTCTCAATGAGTGTCCATCATGCTAGTGCAACACAAGCCTTTTAGAGGTGCACATGAACTTTTGATCAATAAGTAAAATTTGTATTTTCTATAAGTCAGTTTACAGTCTGCTTTGGGAGATGACTATTAATTGGAACATTGAGCTGAATAAGCCAGAAGACTTGGTAGAGAGCAGGGTAAAACTTGCTGTAGGTACGTGGCTAAGACGTGAAACCAACATCGGGCTGATGCCAAAGAAAGAAGCAAGAATATGACTTTTGGTCATTTTGATCAAGCACCCAGTGTCAAAGGTCAACCCAATGGCTGGTGCGTAGCAGGGGAAGCTATTATGGGCTCTGAGAGGCGTTGTTTTCTATAACAGTGATGTTTTCTAAAACAGTGTTTTCTATAACGTTGTTTTCTATAGCAATGTAATTATGGTTTTCCTATTAGTGTCGTTCTGAGTATTTTTGATCCCTTCAAGGACATGGCCAAAATGTTTAGTTTTCTAAAGTGGTCTTAAAAATATAAAAAGTTGAGAATTGCTTAGACACACTGTTTCCTTCGTGTGCCCTCAGCGTCTATACAGAGGGATGGATTCTTTACTGTGTAATGGATCTCTTCTCCTTTCAAACCTCTTCTCAAAGAGGTTGGTCATGACCCCTGAATGTGCATTCCAGCCATTCCGTGACTTCCTCCAAGGATTTGGCTATTTAAAATTTCAACTCAATTGTGGAATGAAAGACTTTGTTCCCTGTTCAGGGAATTTCAGATATCAAAGAAGCCAAGGAGGGAAGAAAATCTGTGAACAGAAAAGAGTAGTCTCTATTGTCCCAGAAGCCTAACTAACTAGGTATTTAACCACCAATGTATAGTTTTAAAGTGGCAATCATTGTGGTCCCTTGTGGCACCTATGATACATCTTTATCATAGTTTTTGAGAACCATCAATAATGTTCAAAGGAAAACCTTTCAGCTATATTCAGTGTGTGGGGGAGTGTTAAGGAGAGAGTCAGACCACCTCAAAATACAAAAGGGCATTTTGGCTATATGGTACCACCTGCAGAGAATGTCTCTTTAATTGCCTTTTGGAGGGGCCACAAACCAGAGTAACTCTTTCCATTCTCTCTGTCCTTCAGTTCTTTAAAATTTAAAATTTTTAAATTAAAAAATTGGAATATTTATTGATTTATTGATAAATTGTTATATTGGTGGACCCTTAAATAGTTATTTTCAAAATGATTTTCAGAAAATATTCTTGGTATTTATTGAGATAGTTTAATCATTTGCTGTCTCTAATACTAAGGTCACTAGAATTGATCTTAAACATTAAAAAATATGGTCATATTTTTGAAGTGTTTCATAAAATTGCCTGCATTCTTTGAAGTTGTAAGATGTGTCTTTTAATTTGAAATTGTTGACACATTTGATTGACTTTTCTCTGTGGGCCGTAATATTTTTGATTGGAAAAAGACTCTCCGTAAGTATTGAGGTAACTGGTAGGCTCAGAGCAAATCACTCCCCCCCACCTTCCTCAGCATATCCAGTGTGCCTCCTGAGCTTCTTATTCAGTTCAACTGGTATGTATTGACTTACTGCCATGTTCCAGGCCTTTGAAGACAAGTGAGTTCATGAGAAGCAACAACTGAGGAGGTATTTATAGGTTTAGTTTGCCAGTGAGGAACCATAGTTCCCAATGGGTGAAGTGTTTTTCTAATGTTTTTTTAATGTTTTTCTAATGTTACAAATCTCAAGTAGCAGAACTAAGCTTTGAATTTTTCTGATTTCAAGTCTTGTGACTTCTCCAGAAGTTCACCTCTGCCACATTACGGCACACGTCCTTCTTCACGCATAGGAATATGATATTTAAAGAGCCACAGCGGTCTGGGAAACCCCACATAAACACCTGCTTCTGTGAAGTTAATGTCTACCATGAAGGGGACAAAACAGAAGCTTCTCTTAATATCACTTGGGGCCATTTCAACCTATCACTTTACTCCCTTCATAAAGAACTGCAAAACGTTGTCCACAAGTCAAGTAAGATTATTCGGCAGGAAGCACCTTTGCTGATTTATGATTATCCACATACACTCACAGCTATGCACATGCACACATGTAGCGTGGCTAATAGCTGACTTGAGCCAGAGAGGTGATCTAACATACCTCAGGAAGTATGATACGTTGGAGTAGGAGACAAGGAATGAAGGTTCCAGAACAAGTCAGCACAGATTCTGATTGCTGATATCTCTATTTCTAATAATAATAATAATGATAATAATAATAATATTTACTATTAATTGAGTTCCTACAATGGGCCAGGCCCTGCACTAAGTGTTAGTAAATGTTTTCAGCTAAGCCTCTAGACAGCCCTGTGCTGTGGCTATAACTTTCCCGAAGACATGTTGACTGCCAAGGGAGTCATAGCCATTGTGAAGGGATGGGTTGAGGTATTGACTAGCAGGTGCCTCAGGAATAGCTGTTTCCAGAGTACGCTGGCCACTCATGTGACACAAGAGTCAAGTGTTTCCTCCTCATTGCCACAAAGGAAAACAGTACAGTGGGTCGCCTGGGTGGCTCAGTTAGTTAAGCGTCTGCCTTCGGCTCAGGTCATGATCCCAGCGTCCTGGGATCGAGCCCCACATCGGGCTCTCTGCTCAGCGGGAAGCCTGCTTCTCCCTCTCCTTCTACCTGACGCTCTCCCTGCTTGTGCTCTTTCTCTCTGAGACAAATAAATAAATAAAATCTTAAAATTAAAAAAAAAAAGACAAAGTACAAGGGCACCCATTTGTTGAGTCAGTGATTCGGGCGTTTGTTGCTCTCAGTTCTCTGTGTTTCCCTCCTTTACAGAGCACGGCTCAGTGGGTTCTTTGTGGCTCCAGAGACAAATAATTACACTTTCTGGATCCAGGCCGACAACGAAGCCTCCCTGTACTTCAGTCAGTCAGAGGACCCAAAGACCAAGGTATTCGCCTTCCTCTTACTTTCCTTTTTTTTGTTCCCAGTCCTTCACTCCTGAAAAAAAATAAGAATAAACACCAAAGCTCTCATCTTCTACTAATAGTGGTAACATGCCACTAAGCAACCAGGGATTTTAATGTTTCATTTTGTCGGGGGGTGTTGGATTTATTTTTTATTAATTTTTTTGAAAATTGAGATATAATTGACATGATTTTAATTGTTGAAAAAGAATTTGGTTGAATGTGTTGGCATGTTTATTGAGCACTTACTATAAGCCCGGCATTAAGCTACATCTTTTATGTACCTTGTCTCTGATCTTCACAGCATCTCTGTGAGCTAAGTATATTTATCTCCATTTTCCAGATAAGGAAATTGAGGCTTAGAAGGATTATATGGCCAATCCAGGGCCACTTGGATCATAAGAGGCATAGTTAGAGTTCAAACTCAT
The DNA here is from genome assembly GCF_054177405.1 of Leptonychotes weddellii. NCBI lineage: Eukaryota > Metazoa > Chordata > Mammalia > Carnivora > Phocidae > Leptonychotes > Leptonychotes weddellii. The sequence continues at coordinate 39,772,059 of NC_138376.1, read as the reverse complement.
ATCTGTCTGATTCTAAAACTTGTGCATTTTCCTCTGATTTTTGGGTAGAGATGTAGCCAGCCTTATTTAGGAATGTCCTGGTCAGCTTTGAAGGATAAGAAAAAGTGCTTTTAACAAAAAGCCAAAATTCCCTAGCACCATTGACAAAGAACCACATGTTCCCCCTCAAATTATTAACACGCTTCTATGAAATTGCTTTGCTGGCTGCTAGAGGAACATCATAGATGTTGATGTGGTCAAGTCGTTCTAGGGTTCTCAAATGGTTTAGTACTATTTTATCCATAGTATCATGTAAAGCTAGGGTTTCAGGTTGGCTGTTTCTGCTCTAAACATGGCCCATCCAGCCTCATCTGAATACAATTTAATAGAGAGACAGAGACAGAGTGAGGAGTGGAGAAGCATACACAATCACAGGCCCCAGGGCGACTGAGCTAACTTGTTGGAAAAACAGATCATTCCGAAGACCCTGTTAGTAGCTGTCCAGACACTTGCTGTTTGAGAAAGAAATGCCCATAAGCTTCATGGTGTTGATTGTGATATGCTTCTTGGGCCACAGGTGAAAGTGGCCTCCATCAGGGTGGGCACTGCTGACTGGTTTGACACCTGGGAGCAGAATGGGCATGAAGGGACCTGGCAACGGAAGACTCCCAAGTTGGAGCTGGTTGGTGGCACCAGGTACTACCTGGAAGCAGAGCATTGTGGGAGAGCCCCCAGCAGGGGGATGAGAATTGGCGTCCAGATCCACAATACCTGGCTGAATCCTGATGTGGTCAGCACTTACCTCCGGGAGAAGCATCAAATCCGAATCCATGCCCAGAGACTTCCAGAAATCCAGGTGTGTGTCTCTTCTCTGTCCTGTGGGGTTGGGACTGAACTCTGGAAGGGACATCGTCTTGCCTAGAGGAAGGATCAACAGCTGGGAGCCAGGGACTTGAGTTGTAATGACAGTTCTGCTGCCAAAGAGATAGGATATCTATCCAATAGAGTTGTGAAAACATCTCAAAAAAATGCAAAGTCTTATTATTAAGGTAATTTTACTCATGGTCTTAGTGTTAGGAATTTAAGTTCCAGGTAAATTCTCTTTTAGAATCTTATTCCCGGGAGTAGAGATAAAGTCCTCCAAACAAACACACCCATGTATGCATGCACATGAGTGTGCACACACGTGATTCCATTGCTGTTACTGATCCAGGTCCTATCTCCCCACACATGGTGTTTTCTCCATCTGCTTTGTAAAGGGTCTCTCAGTGGCGCCCATATTTGTGTTGAACAATATCAGTGTACTTTCAGTCGTTCGCTTCTTGGTGTACAAAGATGAGTCCATATGGACTCTGCTTTTCAAGCTTAGAGTCTAATAGTAAAACATGAACACAAGTAACCATAGAACAAAGTAGAAAAGAGCAAGTGATGTAAGATGACTGATCTTACTGTGTAACTAAAGTATAGTGTGCCTGTCGGGGAATATGCTAGGAGCAAAGCAGAGACTGAATAAACCTCTGCTCCTGCCCACCAGGCCACCCACCCTGGGAGAGGGCACTTTGCGAGAAGGGCTGAAAGGGGGCCATTCAGCGGCACTATTGAAGTCTCACACCCTAAAGAGAAGGGGGGACAAGGATGAATAGGGAGATCGACATATAAACGTTTTTGTCCGGTGCTGACACTTGGGCTTGTAGATACTTCTAGATGATAGTGAGTTTAGACAAAACTGATATTATAAATAAAAGGAAATAGCCAGTGGAGGAGATATGTCCCAAGGTTCTCCAGCTTAATTAGCACACATTTATTCCTGTCATTCTTGACAGACGCTGACTGTGTTTGGCAGAGGGAGCTTCTTCCTTACTTGGGACAATGTCACCAGTCAGCCAATCCCTGCAAATGCCACAGCCCATCAGGTGGGAACCTTCTTCAAATAATGACAGGTGGGGGAGCTGAGGGGGGGGTGTCTTCATGCCCATGGTATAAACTCTTGAGGATTTTTTTTTTTTTAAACAGATTCAAACAGCCATTGAGGAGTTACTTGCCATCAAATGCAAACTGGAACCGCTTTCGGCTAGCATCCTACTCTGGCTCGGATTTGAACAAGGTGTGCTTTCCTTGGCTTGACAAACGCTGATCCTCTTCTCCATTGTCTTCTCTCTCTCTTTTTCTGTAAAATGGGAACAATGTTCATTTCCTGCTACCAGAGTCAAGAAAAGTTATGGAAACTGGCTTTAGACACCTAGTGGCCCCGAGAGTGACGACGCACGTGCGAGGAAGCCGCTTGGTGTGGGTGTCAGAGAAAGAAAAGCCATTCCCCACTGGGCGGCATGGGGAGCGCTACACCAAGCGCTCCCCATGCCGCCCAGTGGGGAATGGGCAAACTATACAGGCGGGAATGAAAACACTACAACAGCATATTTTATTTAATTCAAATTGTATCCAAGTAAAGGAATTGTTATATGAAACAGTCATCTTACCAAATTCTAAAAATATGAGGTTTTTAAGATGCTAAGATGAACTCAATTACATTCGGCACTCCTTGTCTCTTTGCTCCTCAGCAGTTTTTGATGCCATGGTACAAAGAGAAAAATCGTAATCGATTTTCGATGCTGTGTGGCAGACAAAATGGGGTTCTCACATCAGGAGACTTCAAGCCTTCAAGCACAAGCCTCATCCCGCTCACCCCAGGGCTCAAGGGTTGCTGTCATGGTGAACTCATAACTCAACCCCTCTACACATGTTGGGAAGCTCTGTCTTATCAATGTCTATGCCGGTCTTCCTGTTTTATCTGCCTCCAGGCCCAGAAGGTTCCAGCTTTGAGGGGGACCTCACCAGTGGGACAGAGCCCTTCTGTGGGAGGTTCAGCCTCCACCAGCCTCGACACCTTGTCCTAACACCCCCGGCTTCCCAGAAGGGCTACCGGCTAGATCTGTACACGCACGTAAGTAGCAGCCCTCACGCTTCCAGCTGATGTGGGTAGGGAGGGGTTGGCATTATTCTCTGGGGTTGAGGCTAAGGAAGCAGAAGCACAAAGGAGTAATTGCTGTGATCTGCCCAGTGCGTTTCAGGCTGAGGTTCCAGGTTTCTTAACTGCTGTTTCAAGTGGTGAACCGACACCTCGGTCCTTCATTAGTTAGTTGTTACATGGAAATGAAATGCCTTTGTTTTAACTGTGAGACCTATGGATGTTTTTATGTGCTCCAGGATCTTCTTTGCTCCCTAGGGAAGAGCACGGACTCTGTAGACAGACTATCTGGTTTTGATTTTGGCTCTACCCCCTACATGTCCTCAGGGTCTCTCTTTAGTTTGCCCCCCTGTGAAATGTGTAGTCATATGGTCTAGAATTGTGGTGGAGATTAAAAGAGATAATCTACTAACATGTGCACTGGTTAGGACTCTGTTAAATGCTAGTTGCTGTTATTTATTATAGTTTTTATTTTTTTATTGGTGGGTTGACTGGCACATTTCTTAAATAACATAGCCTTTGTGTCAAGCTCTGCCATCTTTCATAAAAAGGGTACAGCCTCTTTGCCCTTTGGGAGCTAGAGGGAACCCTAACGGGTTGGCTGAACTCATGGCAGTGCTTGGGGGGGTGGGTAGCAGGAGGACTCTCTTTCAGCCCTGAGATCATATCATTCTTTGATATTCCTCAAAATTCCATCTCCTATCTGTTTCAGTGTTCTCAGTGGAACTACCATGGGAGCTGGGATTAGACGGGTCAGGTTGGGGCCCCACCCATTTTCCGGCCTGCCTTTTGCAGGAAAGGCTCCCAACAGGGGCGATTTTGCCCAATTTTGCCCGCTTGGGGAAGGTTGGCAATTATGGAGACGCTGCCGGTTGTTACACCTGGGGAAGTGCTACTGGCATCCAGTAGGAAGTTTCTAGGGATGTTGCCAAACATCCCCTGATGCACAGGACAGCCCCCTCACAGAAAAGAATTATCCAGTCCAAAAGGCCAACAGTGGAAATAAAATCCTGCTATAAAGTCTTCTTGTGACAATTTTACTTAACTCAGAAACCGAGGATGCCGGTGAGTTAGAGTTCAGGAACTGAGGCTCAGAGAGGTGAAGTGACTTGCTCAAGGTTGCACAGGGAACTGGGTCGGAGCAGGGGTGTTCTAATTGAGATGCTCCAAAGTCCTGACCGCCAAGCACAGTGGTAGGCATTTAATAACTCTCTGTGGAGTCAATCACAGTTTATTCTGTTTGTCTTTCTGGTGAGACTATTAAGCTCCAGGAGGACGAGACCTGGGCTGACTCTCTCTCTCACAGCACCAGGGAGTCTCCTAGGGAGGGGGGACCTCCTGACGACACATGGCTTGAATGGCTGCTTCTTGCGCTAATCGAACTCATGTTCTTTATTTGGTGTCCATAGTTGTGCTTTGCATACAAAGGCCACATGAATAACATCCTGAAGGTGACCGTGTATTTCACAACCGACTCTCAAAACCTCATTAAGAAGAACATCACCTGTGACTGGAGTCTTGTGGAGACCAGTCCCAATAGGTAGCTAATCTGTGGGGAGGTGTGGTGGGAATTCTGCTGACTGGGATGATTAGCTCTCTTGGGGACAGGGGCCCATGTGCAGTACTAACGATCTCTTATTTGGGGCCTCAGATATTAACCTGGGGTTCTTTTTTTCTTTTAAGATTTATTTATTTTAGAGAAAGACAGAAAGCGTGCACACAAGCAGGGGAGAGACAGAAGGGGTGGGAAAGAATCTCAAGCAGGCTCCAACTCCCCGCTGAGCCTGGAGCCCGATGTGGGGCTTGATCCCCACCACCCTGAGATCATGACCTGAGCTGAAATCAAGAGTTGACTGCTTAACCGACTGAGCCACCTAGGCACCCCTTCACTTGGGATTCTGAACACGTCTTATTCAACTAAGAAGTTTGATTTAAGAGTAGTTAGTTGTTAGGAATATAATACTTTTTAGAAGTACTCTCACACTTTTTGTGGGGATAGAATGATAGGACATCATATTTGGAAGAGACCATAGAGACCGTTCCTTGATATTACAGATGAGAAAAATTGGGACCCAGAGAATTGGTGAGTCACCAAAATTCATATAGCAAGTAAACAAAGACTCTGCAGTAAAACTCAGGCATCTTGCTCCCTTGATTCGGTGTGCTTTCCACATAGGTCTTACAGGTGACACTTTTGTAAGTGGTCTTACACCTGAGTAAGTCCAGGAGTATTAATCTTCTCTGTGGTTAGAGCCTAATGTATGACATGCTTCAGATGCATGATTATACTGTAATCTGAAAATGCTGCCGACATTGAGTGTTATGAGTGAATGACTGACTTGAAATGTAACTCACTGGCGTGATACCACAAGCCAAACTGAGCCTGTCTTGGATGGGATGCCTCTACCCAGGGCACACAGGACTGTTGGGGTGCAGGGGTTCTTGGGGTGTCTCTCCTGATTGCACAGTCCACAGGCCCCCAGGTTGGTGAACTTGGCTCTTTGGGAAGGGGCTTCAGGAGCACACGGAGAGCTCCATTTCTGCTGTGGGCTTTGTTTTTCAGCTGGTGGTTCACTTGCACTGACCTCTGGGAGACTTGTGTGCATCGCTCCGTGAATCTCCAGCCGCCTCTGGCAAACTCCCCTGTGCTGGTTCACCGGATTGACCTCTTCCCTCTGTCTCAGGAGACGGGTGGGTTCTATGTGGATGAAATTATTATTGCGGACACAAACATAACAGGTGATTATCGAATCTGCTCTCGTCAAGGGGCCTGTCTATGAAATGCTGACCTCAAACTTTTCTGCTAGGGGCGGTTCTTCTTTTAATGCAGAGGGAACACGTGATTCCCCATCTTGTCTGCCTTGGTTCTGGAAAAAGATGGGTTTGGGATTGTGCACCCTTGGTCCTTTTATCTCTCTAGCTAATTCCTTTTTTTCCCTTTTCTCCTGTTTATCCAATGCTTGCTCTTGCTTCTGTCCTCTTACCCCAATTTTACTACTTTCATGCTGAGAAGCCTTGGTTTCCTTATCTGTAAAATGGGCATAAGCAGGGCCCCATCTCATTGAATTACTGTGAAGGTTAACAGAAGTATAGCATGTAGTGTGGTAATTACAGGTCCTGGACCATGGTAAGTGCTCAATAGGTGGGCCCAGCCTGTTGTTATTATTACTACTATCATTATTATTAGGCCAGCAGGATTTCTATACCTGTCCATGAATTAATATCTGTCATGCAAAGTGCTGGAAGGAACAAGGCAATATCTGGCTCTGTAAATGGACTAAAGGTCTCATTTACGCCTTCAAGCCAGACTCAGAAAAGAGAGAGAGTTAATCATGTCCTCATGAGAACAGGCTTGTTCTGCTTTCTGCCTATCCACATTCCTCCTACTCACCATTTGGAGCTCAAGGCTGGCCTTTCCTCCATGAAGTCCCCCTTGATCTCCCTTAGGCAGAGCGGCCTCCCCTGGCTTTGCTTGTCCACGAGTCTTAGGGACAAAGAGGTCATCAGGGGTCCTACTGAGGCTGGCCAAGTATGATGGGCACTCAGGGGAAGAGAAGCCCATGGCCAAGACAGAACGGTGCAGTCTGTCCCCCAGGATTCGAGGCTTCGAACTTTTGCTCACTTTCCCTTTTCCCTTTATAGTCTTTTGTCTGAAAGTTATAGAGCTGAGGGCAGGAGAGCTTGGGGGTGGGTGGCAAGAGGATTCACTTTCGGCCCTGAAATCTCATCATTCTAGGATACTCATCAAAATTCCATCTCTTACCTGTTTCACCTGTTTAAGTGTTTTGGGGCATCTGCATTGACTTATTATTGATTTCAAACCCTGTTCATGTTATGGCACACTTAGACGATGATAATATTCAAATGGTGTGCTGGGGTAAACACTTGAATTTCTTGGGGCCCAAGACAACTGGTTAGGCCCTTTGGTGCCCTCCCCCCTCCCAACCAAGCGCTGTCTGGATCCCTGGAGTGCTGAGGGGATCAATATTTCATGCACTTGAACCATCGACCGGGAACTCAGGACTAGTTGATCAATACTGTTTCCATTCTCTCCACACCCCCGAAGACCAGGAGCCAGAGCTCTTGCTCACTGCCCCCACCCTTTAGCCACCAAATGCTCCAGTATGTGGAACCATCTAGGGGTGAGGGGAGGGGGAGGTGGGGAGGGAGGGGTGACTTGGGTGAAACAGCTGCCTTCCCACTTTGTCTAGTTTCCCTGCTGTTGATGACTTCGCTTTGAGGATTATCTAATGGCAAGATCAGGCCTGATAGTCATAGTTAAGTGAGATTTATCTGATCAGCTTCACCCTTTATATTCTCTCACCTAATCTCCTCTATGAAAGTTCCTTTTACCTAGTGGTGCCTACCACTTACTTCTCACTCAGATCTCAGAAGTCCGTGAAATGGTCCTACTATCTCTACTTTATAGATGAGGAAACCGAAACTAAGAGGGGTTGAGTATCTTGTCCCAAATCACAGAGCTGGGATGTGGGGGAGATTGAAATCTGGACACCAGAGCCAAGCCTTCAATGACTCTGTGCCCAGCTGAGCAAAGAAGCATTTATTAAGCACCTACTGTGTACCTGGTATTGTGCTAAATAAGCAGGGGACATGCAAAGATGCTGCCCTTCCCCAGTCTTGGGGAAGATGCGTCCCTTACCCAGGGGAAGAGGATATTAAAATATATTGCGCTGGTCATTTTGAATCTGCCATCCCACTAAACTCTCCCTGCCATGCCGATTAATGTGTTATGATTCCCACTTTACAAATGAGGAAACAGAGAGGTTATGTTGATCAGCCAAATGGTTACCTAATGGAAGTGGAAAATCAGGATTTGCACAGTGGTCGGTTTGAAAGCTTGCACTGTTTCTGCACACACGCTGAGCCCGCGCCGTGGGTGAGTGCTCACATACCCCCAGGAGGCGCCTGTGCGCTCAGTGTTCCTGAAGGGGATCAGTTGTACATTCCCGGAGTTGCCAGGGGCCTTGGGGAGGAAAGGAGGAAGGGGTAGCAGTCCACGCTGCAGTAGATCCTCTGTGTGGGGGTGCCTCCGTAGCATCGGGAGGCAGGTGAGCCTGGTGCAGGCCTTATAAAAGTTTGCTATGGAGTTAGCGTTTGTCTCCCTAAACCGTGACCTTACATTTTCCTTTAGCTCTGAAGCTGAGTCCTCCTGCCTCTTCTTCCTTTGCTTTTCATGGTGGCAGACAGGTGGGGCTCTCTGCTGGGAGTGGGGGTTGAGATCTAAGTAACTCAGCATTTGCAGTTGAGATTTTCCGCCAGACACCAGTTGCTTGCTAATGATGGGATCATTGGTCTCTATAGTTTCTCAAGCAGATTCCAAAATAGCTCGCCCAGGTGGGAATCTGGTGGAGTCGCTCTGTGTAGTGGGATCCCCTCCAGTCTACAATATAAGCTTCTGGACGGTGGGGTGCGGCCGGGAGCTCCCACTCATCACCGCAAGGTAGGGAGCGGTCTTTGCTCACTTGTCCTTTCTTAGGATTGTCAGTTGGCCTTTGGGGACACAGAGGTGGGACTTTTATCGGGAAGAGCTACCTGAATTGTTGCTTAAAACCACGATCTCAGTCTTAGGAATGCAGGACAGACTGACCGTCTTAAGAATGCAGGACAGACTGACCGTCTTAGGAATGCAGGACAGACTGACCGTCTTA
>NC_138376.1:39727350-39762946 GCF_054177405.1 Leptonychotes weddellii | reverse complement strand
TTTTTTTTTTTTTTTAAAGATTTTATTTATTTTTATTTGAGAGAGAGAGAATGAGAGAGAGGGAGTACATGAGAGGGGGGAGGGTCAGAGGGAGAAGCAGACTCCCCGCTGAGCAGGGAGCCCGATGCGGGACTCGATCCAGGGACTCCAGGATCATGACCTGAGCCGAAGGCAGTCGCTTAACCAAATGAGCCACCCAGGCGCCCGAGATTGTGCATTTCTAATGAGCTCCCAGACAATGCTGATTCTACTAGTCTGGGGACTACGCTTTGAGAACTTGTTTCTAGTGAATTTGTTTTAAAGTAGTTGTATTTTTACGCTGTTCAGCGCTTCCCATTACCAATGTTTTCTCTTTACTTCCCTCATTCCATTTCCCATATATTTATCTTATTGGAATCTTTCGAGGTGAATGAAATACTTAAGGAACAAAAAACAGCTGTTTCTAAGAACTTACCACCAGATGGCACCAGAGGCCCATAAGCGTTGCTTCTTAATAGTCAACAAGAGTCCAGCCACAGTTTATACAGCAGTAACTAAGGATCAGGCTCCTCCCAACTTCTGGAACACATGTGTGCTCTAATTCGTTCTTTTCATTTTTCACTTAAACCCCAATAGAATGAAAGAATTGAGATGTTCTGCCTTTAACATTTTTCTTTCCATCTTTTTCTAACATGTTCCAAGATGAGTTCTACTCCTACCATGCTTGGGATGGTATATGAAAGTGCAGAGAGCTTGAATCTGGGGTCTACTCTCCTTGACTTAGTGTTCCATGGCCCGCTGGGCAGGAAAGACGTAAAAACCATCAACAGAATCAAGGAATGAAGGAGCTGAGGTGGTGGAGGGGGCTGCCATATTAGCCAGCCTGCAGTCCTGCATTCCAAGTGCCAAAACTTTAACTCAGAAATGCTAGAGGCTGACTTGGGACCACAACAGAATGGTCCTGGCAATCTTCCTTTCTGATATTTCCTCAAGTCCCTTAACTCCTTCTGGGAGCTTCCCGCCTCAGCAAGACAGGACCCCCTTGGACTGGTCTCTGCTAGCTTCATCCTCAACCCAGATGGTATCACTCTGTTTCTGTATAGTTATATTTATGTACATCAACATGTAGTTCTTTTTTTTTTAAGATTTTATTTATTTATTTGTCAGAGAGAAAGAGAGCACAAGTAGGGGAAGAGGCAGGCAGAGGGAGAAGCAGGCTTCCCACTGAGCAAGGGGCCCGATGCGGGACTTGATCCCAGGACCCTGGGATCATGACCTGAGCCGAAGGCAGACGCTTAACTGACTGAGCCACCCTGGCATCCCCATCAATATGTAGTTCCTAATACTGATAAAGATCATATATGTTCATTATGGAAAATTTGGAAAATACAGAAAAAGACGTAGAAGAAGATAAAATGTCACTCATAATCCCTCTGCTTGGAGATAACTTCTACTGACATGTTGGATCCATATTCTAACTACCTTTTTCCTAAGCAGTTTTTGTATACATATACCCACATATATATGTATATATTTACTTTTTAAACCTCAAATTGGGACCACACATTACACACTATATTTGGCAACATGCCCATTTCACCTAATGGCCTAAATTGAATATTTCCCCGTATCATTGAGGGGGAATGGTATGATTTTTCTAAAATATGATTTCATTGGCTGAATGATATTCCATCTCATGGTATTCCATGATTTATTTGATCCATTTATTGTATTAAAAGCAAGATTAGGCAGGCAGTGTGTTTGTACACGGGCATCAGCTAAGAAGTTGGCCAGAAGGAGTGGCCTGTGTGTCAGGTGGGGATACAGAGTGGGGAAGCATCTGTGGAACAGGGCACTGACTGCTCATTTGATGATATGAATGGGTTAGAGAATACCACGTTCTCTGTCCACTCTGTGCTTCAGGGCCAGAGCTGTGGAGGCCGGAGTCATCACTTTTTACTCTGGGTCCCTATGCTCCCAGGATCCATGCAGGGGCAGGGTGGAACATTCCATAAGAATCAGAATATCTGGGACGCCTGGGTGGCTCAGTTGGTTCAGCATCTGCCTTCGGCTCAGGTCATGATCTCAGGGCCCTGGATCAAGTTCTGCATCGGGCTCCCTGCTCAGTGGGGAGTCTGCTTCTCCCTCTGCCCCTCCCCCCTGCTTGTGTGCTCTCTCTCTCTCTCTCTGTCTCAAATAAAAAAATAAATAAAATGTTTTTTTTTTAAAAAAGAATGCTAATATTTACACTGCACTTCTTCTGCCGTGATGGGACAGGGATATCCGATATTTGGGAGGTTGAGATTGTGTCCAGGAAACATGGCCGACTGTCTGGTCTTTGAGATGGAGTTAAATTCTGTCTAGAGTGGCACTTCTGGATGGTTACTGTGGTTAAGGCTTTGTTTTTGACATGCCACAGCTCTGTGTCCACTGAAGGAGGAGAAGAAGGATCCGGATTGGTCCAGGTGACAACACAGAGGATCCAGAAGACAAGTCCACCTCTAGGAGGATACTTTCGCATCCAACTTCCTACCACAGTGATTCCTGGTAAAGGGGCAATTGGAGTGCACCAATGTCTCACTTCCATTTTTTAGGGGCATCCCCAGGCAAACAGCATCCTGAGAGATTGTCAGGCAGGGTGACAGTCTTAAAGCTATTTTGAACGTGGCCTTCTTAAAATTAAAGATCTGGACAATAACAATACCATATCATTGTTAATACGATCCCAACTTTTTAGTTTTGTAGATGTGGAGATTGAGTGGATTAGCTTCCTGGGGCTGTCGTAACAAATCACCGAAACCTTGGTGGGTTGAAACAACAGAAATCTGTTCTCTCGCATTCTGGGGGCCAGAAATCTAAAATCAAGTTGTCAGCAGTGCCCCACTCCCCCTCAAGGGCTCTAGGGGAGGATCTGTTTCCCTGCTCGTCTAGCTTCTGGTGGCTGCTCATATTCCGTGGCCACATCACTCCCACTCCTGCTGCCATGGTCTCACTGTTTCTTCCTCTTCTGTCTCAAAACCTCCTCTGTCTCTCTCTTATAAGGATACATATGATTTCATTTAGGGCCTACCTGGATAACCCAGGATAAGCTCTTCCTCTCAAGATTCTTAACCACATCTTCTGCAATATAAGGTAATATACACTCTTTTGCCTTATAAGGAAATAGTCATAGGTTCCAGGGATTAGGATATTGACATATCTTTCGGAAGGCCACCATTGAGCCCAGTATACTGGAGCTTGCCCAGAGGTCATACAAATAGTTGATGGCAGGGTCTGGATGCGAACTTGGGTATTTGATTATCAGGTCAGTCCTATTCTCTCTGGAGTTTCCTAGGCCAATTTCTATGGTAACCTTGGCCCTTCCAAGTTAAACTCCATGGTGACACCATATGCTATTGAGAATTTTAGTGGTCATAACAATGTAGAAAGAGCTTTCAGATGTCAGTGGTGTGGAACCTTTTCTAAATCCCTAAGAATGTACACATTTCACAGAGGATAAGGAATAGAAGTGATCACACCATTTATTTGGTAAAACCCTAGGAGAATCAGAAAGGAGGCTCAGGAGAGGTCAAGGGTGGCTGTATAAAAATTGGCACATGGTCCAAAAGTCTTCTGCCCTCCCAAGAAGAAAGATGGCTGGGCTTGCAAGAATCTTCTCAGGTGGGAGGAATGGTATTTTTACCCTAATAGGGCCACTTAGGACAAACTGAAGGCTGTGGGCTACTGGAGTCTGATAAATGGGTGAGTGAGGGCCAACAGTGCCCTGTGTCTATGAAGTCCATCCGTGGGTCATGCTTCCCTTCTCATGAGCTGCAACCTGTCTGTAGATCCTCTTCCTGCCACCATGTTCTATTGTGATGTCCTTCACACCACTGCCAAACAATCCAGGAAAGTCAGCCTTAACCTGGCCTTTGGAAATGGTAATGGCCTCAAATTATCTAAATGTAGAGCAACCTTTTTTAAAAGGAGGAGAATTTTGTTTGCACTTTAGAAATACAGTGGTATTTTCTTAACACTCCCAGGCCGTGTGGAATTCAAGAGGAAGACCCTTGAGGAATTAGAAGGCATTCTGGGTTAAGTGTAAACCCGTCTCTCTTGGTTGGGCAGCTTCTGAATCTCCTTGGGTCTCACTTTCTTCATCTCTAGAGTAGGCATTAGGATACCTACATGGCCCACCTTACAGGGCTTTCGGGAGTAGCTAATGAAATGGAAACTTTCGGTAAAGCAAGAACCAGAGTTCAACCACGAGCAGGGCTTAAGCACAGAGGGCTGTTATTTCTCTGTGGGGCTGTGGAATGGGGAAGCAGATGGTTGGGCTTAAAAGAATTCTAATAGAGAAGCCGAAGTTCAATGCCAACATTCCTCAGCTGGGTTGGCTAAGCTTTTATGGGCGCCAGGTGCTATGTACCTCCCCCAACTGCCTATGAAAGGTGGCCAACTTTTCTCTGTTCTCAGGGCCAGCTAGAGTTTTCCAGGGGAAACCCACTATTTCATAAGGCTTTCAGGCATTACCAGGGTGTCTGGAGTGTATATTTGGAGTTGACAGTGGAGATGGTTTTGTCTGATGTGATGATGCTCTCTGCTTGCTATAAGATGGGATACTGATTAAAGGTATCACAATATAAAAAGGCCTCTCCTTGTATTTGCCTTAGGAAACACATGGTTAACTGGGCTGGGGTTTCACTCAAAGGCATATTTTGAACTTGAGGGTCTCCTGTATAATTAGTGGACACCCTGACATTTTTTCTCTGTTATTTTGATGAGGAAACCTCATGCAGTGGAGTAATTAGTATTTTGTATGTTTTATATCAAAACCTTGTCCCACAGATGTCCCCGTGTGTATATCCGCTAGTCACCTTCGCAAGCTCTTACAGAACAATGCTGATAGCCTTACATCCAGGTACCTCAACGTCACTGACCTCATTGTAACGGAGGAGCTGAAGTCTTGCTATGAGCATGTGTGGACCCTCTCCTGGTCCACCCAAGTTGGAGATTTGCCCAATTTCATGAGGGTATGTATGGTAGTGGTGTGGGTTTGGTGTCTGGGAGCAATTTTGTAAAAAAAAAAAAAATCAGAATTATATGAGTGAAAACCATCATGAATTATTAATTTTGTTGGAATATTCAAGTAAAGGGGTTCAGTGATCTTCTTTTGGGAAGTTTTCAAGGCATGTTTTGCATCTCATACATTAAATTGCTAGTAAAGCAATTTAAACCCAACATCTCCTTCCCTAACTCGGTGTAGGTAGAAGTTGTTGGTCAGTGTCCACCATACAATAATTCTACATCTGTTATTAGATAATTTAAGCAGATGTGATTGACTTAGATTATCATGGAGGCAGATGGCACAGCAGAAGGAAGTTTCAAAAAGGATTTGCTGTCTCTGGATAATGACAAAACCAGATGCTCTTGCATATTTAGGGTTTTAAAAAATAATCTAATGACCATCTAGCATTTGGTTATTATAAAATGAAACCCAAGATAAAATTTTATCCCCGTTATATGGTATTATGGGTCATCTGGTTTTCAAACAAAATATTGGGGTGGAGATGGAGGATGGATGAGAGTCATAGCACTTTTCCCCTTACCTTTATGTGAAAAGACCCTTTATCATGAGATTTAGACTTCTATTAGATTAGATGTCTGTTCCGTGACAGAATTCACCAGAAATATAACCATTTCAGGTCTCTGATGCAAATCTAACTGGAGTGAACCCTGCTGCAACCATGCAGGTGGTGTATGATGGTGGAGTTTTTCTTGGACCCATATTTGGAGACATGTTGGTTACTGCTAACCAGCACACTCAGGTGAGAGCAGATGGACCGCCCAAAGTGCAAGTACCACTTCCAGGTGTCTCAGTCCCTCCCGGATATGTAACGTGGACCAGTTTCAAGGATCAGTTTTCCAATCCATAAAACAGAGACAGTTATGCCTGTCCTCTCTCTACTTCCACAGTGCATAAAAAACGCTTTGAAAATAGAAGCACTTTGTAAGCACAGCATCCTATTATTATAATTATCAATGCTGTTATTATGGTACCAAAAATGGAGAACCTCTGTAGCTACATAGGATTTATTACCTCCACACAGTGGCACTGGAAAGTAAATGAGCTAAGTCAGTGCCTTATCTCTTTAAAATGTCTTTTTATCTTTTCCGTCTGCCCATATTCCTGTTATAAGTCATCTGCTTTTAATTTGAGAAAATTTAAAATGTTAAAACTATAAAGAATAATGTAACCAACACCTGGGTATCCAAACCAAAGGTTAATAATTGCCAGTATTTTGACAGATTATGTTTTGTGTGTGTTTATGAATAAAACACTAGAGATAAAATTGAAATGTTCTTTATCATGTATGCCTTCGTGCCATCCCCACACCCCTTCCCCCCATAAGCAAACAGTATTATAAATATAGTGTGTGCTTTTAATCCATATTTTATATGTAGAGCATCAAACAAGTCCTATTTTTTTCACCTTCCCCATCTCCAAGTATTGTAGAGTTCCACCAGATTAACATTAGTAACAGTGAGAGGAAGACTCATGCAGTCTCTTATTGGGGACCTACCATTCTAGGACAAAAAGACCCCAAACCAAATGCCCAAGTACACTGTTTTCCAGGTGCATATCCACGTAGTACAATGGAAGGAAGGTGCCTACTTTGTTGGCATGTACCAGCAAATAAAGGACTTTTCACAGGTATCCAGTTGAATATAATCTAGAGTGATAAAAAGTCCTTGGGCAATTTGAATTTTATTAAATTTACTACAGAGAGGAAATTTATTCAAGATTTAGCATATTTGATTGTAGAAATGTTAGGTTTCAGCAAAACAACTGTCATTTTAAGAAAGCCTAACATATTTTGAATCACTCATTAGGGTTTGTAACTGAGAAATAGAAGAAAAAAAAAATGAGTCATTAAACAGGTTAATTTGGGCACATTTCACAAGTGCTTTCTGAATACTCTTGAGCACATGAAATGCATACATTTGCCTTTAATTCTTCTGCATTTTTTTCAGGTGGTTGTGCGAGTGAATGATATACCAGCCCATTGCTCAGGTTCCTGTTCTTTCCAGTACCTTGAAGGGTCCACTCCCCAGGTCCACTCTGTGTGGTATTCCCTTGGTATGATTTGTGAGTTGGCATTGAGATAGTCATGAACTTCAGACTCAGAGTGATTTGTTAGAGGCCATGTACCTGGTGGTGGGTGGACAGAAGGTGCATCAATTCATGGGGTGGATGTTAAGTGATGCAGCAGAAAGTGTATTTTTTGTTCAATCTAAATGATATGGTTATGGTTTGAAATGGAGACAGGTGGAGCATTTTTTCTTTTTTTGAGAGAGAGAGAAAGAGAGAGAGAGAGAGTGCACACCTGAGCAGGGGAAGGGCAGAGGGAGAGGAAGAGAGAGAATCCCAAGCAGGGTCCATGCTGAGCAGGGAGCCCAACATGGGGCTCAATCTCACAACCCTGAGATCATGACCTGAGCTGAAACCAAGAGTCAGACACTTAACCGACTGAGCCACCCAGGTGCCCCGAGACAGGTGGAGTTTTGATCACCTAAAATGTTTTATTCTCTTTGTCCCTTGTTTTGAAATTTGTTTATTTTGATTGTTTTTCATTTTTTAAAAGTTGACTCGTGATCTCTTATTCCTAGTTTGAGAAAACTTCAGATGGGGGCTGTATACTGCCATAATAAATATAGATGCCCAATATTTGAGTCAGCATTCAACTCCTTGAATTTTGGGAGGGGAAGGTGAGAGGGAATGAACATTTGACATTAGACAGAGTTCTCTTAAATGGAGTTACATCACTGAGAGATGACTTTGTTCTTTTCTTTTTTTTTTCCCCTCTTTTAAGATGGTGACACCAACCTACTGGTTTATATTTTTGGAACTAGTTTCTCCGGTGACCCCCAGGCCCTGGAGGTTACAGTGAACAACACGATTTGCAAAGTTCTTTTCTCAAACCAAACGAACGTGGTCTGTCAGACAGACCTGCTACCTGTCGGAATGCACCCACTCTCCATGGTGGTGAGACCTTTTGGTCATGCCATCAACGCCAGTGGAGAAGCCCTCTTCCTAAGCGTGGAGCCCAGACTGGATGCTGTGGAGCCTTCCAGAGCTGCAGAGATTGGTAAGCTGGGGAGCACCCCACCATGCATCTGACCCTCTGAAGCTAGCATGCTTGCCGATATGAGGAACCTAGTCCTGTCACGTGATAAATTCTATATCCCCTACGAGTCACAGCTTTTTGTTTTCTGCCATCAGCAATTTTGTCTAATGAGCTACAGACTTTTGAGCCCTTAAATGAAGTCGCTTGCCCCATAAAGGATCATAGTTGGCTGAGGGTGTCAGGCATAACTGGGTCAGTTACTGAGGCACTGGGACAATTCGGTCCAGGGGGAACAACACCAGATTGGGAGTTGGGACATGTGCCTGGGTTTTTGTCCTGCGAAAGTCAGATATGTGACCTTAGGAGTTTCAGTTACTTTTATGGGATGCATTTTCCTAATAACGATGATGATGGGCACAGTATCATTTACTGAGTACCTCATCTGGGCAGTCGCACTCCCTAAATGCCTAGAGCTGCTCCAAAGATGGAATTATTATCCACTTTTTTTAGATGAGGTAATGGTGGTTGGAAGCAGAGTGACTGGCCCAAGGCTTTCCAATGGGAAAAGGTAGAGCTAGCTGCAAACTGGGATTTTCAGAAGCTCAGCCTCCTGCTTCTTCTATGCCGCCCTGCTGACTTAGCTATGCAGCGGGCCTGATGATGCCTGACTCACAAGCTTCCTACTTCTGTGTGAGATTAAAATGAGCCAACAGGTGGGAAAGGACCTTGAAAAGTAAAAACATTTGCAAATATGAAGCACAGGCCTTATGTACACAATCGTTTGTGGACTGATGTACAGTTGGATACTTGGCTAGCATGCAAAGCCAACTACTATTTGAGTGGGCAGTAGACAGAAGGCAGTGGGTCTTACCGACATTGACCCCGTGGATTGTAGGTTAGTGCCATGGAAACCAGGGATCTCTCCATGCCTTCTGAGGGATGCAACCAGTTAAAAACAACCCAGCCAGATTGTAAGAATGTCAGGAAAACTCACACTTATATGTGTTAATGTATGATTTTTTAGAGCATAAAACTACTTTCTTTAATGTCTTGGATTTGTGTCATTGTTTATTCTCTTGGTCAAAGAATGGTGGCTTAGAACATTTTTTTTTTTTTTAAAGCAGCATTTCCTGCCATAGACTCATTGCTCAAAGGAACAGCTCATTTCTGACTTGACTTTGCCTAGAAGAGTGAATTATGAGGCCCACCCTGACTCATCTCTGCACAGGAACCGAGCAAGCTTGCTCTGTTTCTCGGTGGTTTCAGGCAGGGACCAGATGATATGGGGAGCTCGGGGTGAAAGATCATATTCTCTAGGAACTCAGTAATTATTGGTTTGAATTTAGGGCCTAAAATAGTGTCTTCTCCTGAGATTTTTAAGTGGCTTTGATCTTCTTAGAAGGTTGGCTTTGCAGTTCAGGTCACACAAACCCGCCTTCAGCTCCTCTCCACCCCCCACCAACTGGATTGCACACACCTCAAGTGCACACATGGGACCTTGTCATCTTCACTTCCCCTCTGTAGAGTGCTTTTCACAGGCGGGGTGGCCAACTGTCCTGTTTTCTTGGGACTGAGGGGTCTCCCAGGACATGAGACTTTTTAGTTTTAAAGTGAGGCTTTGGAACTCAGTGCTAAACCTTGGCAAGTCCCAGGCAAAGCAGGATGAGTTGGTCACCCTATCAGGGCATGCGGTACCAGTGATGCGTAGTGCAGGGATTTGTCTAGGAGGAGTGCACTTCATCCTTCTATACTTTAGTAAAAGATGGAAGACTCCGAGAAGGGGTAGTGTATGATGGGTGCAAGTCGGCTTTTAGTAAGACTAAGGGGAAAGGGAAGGAGCTAGAGAGAGGCTCTAGCTCCTACTTTTCTAATTACTGGCTCTAAACTTTCCCTGTTAACCCTTCCTCTGCTCTGCCACTTACCTAGTATCAACCAGTGTCAATCGATCAATCAATCAATCAACATTATAAAGCCCCGCGCTAGATGCTGAAGATCTTGGCACTCAAAGTGTGGTTCTGGACCAAGTGGTATCTGCATCATCTGGGAGTTTTTTAGAAACGCAGAGTCTCAGCCTCCACCCCAGACCTCCTGAATCAATTTGCACTTTAACAGGATCCTCAGGCAATTTCTAGGAATAGTACAGTTTGAGAAATGCTGCTATGGGGAGTTTAAATAGAACCAGATTGAGGCCTACCAGCCAAGAATTTACAGAATAGCTTTATATGTAATGAATACATAAAGTATTGTAATCAATAACATTTGAAATCACCACTTGCCCATATGCAGAAGCACCCTAGAAAGGGTTTTTTTTTTTTTTTTTTTTTTTTAAGAGAGAGAGAGAGTGTGTGAGGGGGAGATGGAGAGGGAGAGAGAGAGAGAGAATCCTCAAGCAGACTCCCTGCTGAGTGCGGAGCCTGACATGGGACTTGATCCCAGGACCCTGAGATCATGACCTGAGCCGAAATTTTCCATTACCTTGTCTTCCAGATCATTGATACATTCTTCTGCATCCTGTAATCTGTTGATTCCTTCTAGTGTGTTTTTTAATTTCAGTTATTGTATTCAACTCTGTTTTTTTTTTTTTAAAGATTTTATTTATTTATTTGAGAGAGAGAGCACATAAGAGGGGGGAGGGTCAGAAGGAGAAGCAGACTCCCCACAGAGCAGGGAGCCCGATGCGGGACTTGATCCAGGGACTCCAGGATCATGACCTGAGCCGAAGGTAGTCGCTTAACCAACTGAGCCACCCACGCGCCCCAACTCTGACTGGTTTTTAAAAATATATTCTCTTTATTGAAGCTCTCACCAAGTTTTTCCATTCTTTTCTCCAGCCTAGTGAGTATCTTTATGATCATTACTTTAAATTCTTTATCAGGTATGTTACTTATTTTGGTTCCACTTAATTCTTTTACTAAGTTTTTTTCTTGTTTTTTCTTTTGGAGCATATTCCTCTGTCTCCCCATTTTGCATGACTTTCTGTGTTTGTTTCTATGGATTAGGCAAAATGGCTGCTTCTCTGGAGTTGGGCAGACTGTGTGTATTTTTGCTGACTGGAGCTATGGATGTATATGCTAGTTACTCTTTTAAACCATGACTTTTTACAGAGAGAATAAAGAAACAAATAATAATAAAATTAAAAAAATAAGATGAAAGAAGAAAAAAGAAAGAAGAAAAAAAAGGAGAAAAGAAAAAAGAACAAGAAAGAACAAAACCAAGAAAAAAAATAAAAACAAAATAAGACATTTTAAAAAGTAAAAATACAATAAGACAGTATAAATTAAAACAAACAAAACCCCCCACAACTCCACAGTTTGTTTTCTGTGCCCTAGCACCACAGGGTGGTTGGTGCAAGCTTGTGGACCATGGGCTTGCTAAAGTCATAAGCTCACCAAGATGACTGAACATTCCAGTTATGGTGTCTAGACCCTACTCTGGTCTAGGCTTTTATGGTGGGATAGGATTGTGAACTGTGTCATTCTCCAGTCCCCGTGATCTGAAGAGCTTTCTGGCAGCAACTCAACCACTTGGCAGAGTTTTAGTGTTGTCTCTTTTATATGCTAGTTGCTCTTTAAACTGCAGGTTTTTTTGTGTTCCCAAGGACAGAAGGATCTATTCCTGGTCCTTCAGTACTGTTCCTCACCACAGCCATTTGCAACATCGAGGGTGGGGGTTCTTGTTACTGTCTTTGCATATCTCTCACTGTTCTCTTGCCATTCTCTCTGTCTTTGGCTGTTTAATAGCTAGCTGGTCAGTCAGCTCTCAGTTCTTCTTCAGGAGGAATTGTTCTATTAAGAGGTGTAATTTGGTATGTTCTGTGGAGGAGGTGAGTTCAGAGTCTTCCTACATTGCCATCTTGAACTGGAACCTATTATCATCGTGATTTTGATTTGAATTTTCCTAATGACTAATGATGTTGAACATCTTTTCATGTCCTTCCTAACCATTTGTGTATCTT
Source organism: Leptonychotes weddellii (assembly GCF_054177405.1). NCBI lineage: Eukaryota > Metazoa > Chordata > Mammalia > Carnivora > Phocidae > Leptonychotes > Leptonychotes weddellii. Next base: position 39,750,904 of record NC_138376.1, on the reverse strand, counting down.
TGGAGAAATGCTCATCCAAATCCTTTGGCCATTTATTATTGAGTTATAAGAGTTCTTTATATATGGTGGGTAAGAGTCTCATCAGATATATGAGTTGCATGTATTTTTTTCCCTTTTTGTGGGTTGTCTTTTTATTTTCTTGATAGTATTCTTTGGAGCACAAAAGTTGTTTTTAAATTTTTTAAAATTTTAATTCCAGTGTAATTAACATACAGTATTATATTATTTCAGGTGTACAGTATAATGATTCAACAATTCTATATATTACTCATTGTTCATCATGATAAGTGTACTCTTAATCCCCTTTACCTATTTCACTCATTCCCCCACCCACCTCCCCTCTGGTAACTGTTTATTCTCTGTAGTTGAGTCTGTTTTTTAGTTTATCTTTTTTTCCCCTTTGTTCATTTGTTTTGTTGCTTAAATACTATATATGAGTGAAATCATATGGTATTTGACTTTCTCTGACTGGCTTATTTCATTTAGCAATATACTCTCTAGCTCCATCCATGTTGTTGCAAATGGCAAGATTTCATTTTTTATGGCTGAATATTCTGAGATATATAGATATATATATCTCACATCTTCTTTATCCATTCTTTATCCATTGATGGACACTTGGGTTACTTCCATAATTTTACTATTGTAAATAATGTTGCAATAAACATAGGGGTGCATGTATCCCTTTGAATTAGTATTTTCATATTCTTTGGGTAAATACTCAGTAATGTGATTACTAGATTGTAGGGTAGTTCTATTTTTAATTTTTGAGGAACCTCCATAATGTTTTCTTTTTTCTTTTTTTTTTTTTAAAGATTTTATTTATTTATTTGACAGAGAGAGACACAGCGAGAGAGGGAACACAAGCAGGGGCAGTGGGAGAGAGAGAAGCAGGCTTCCCGCAGAGCAGGGAGCCCGATGCGGGGCTCGATCCCAGGACCCTGGGATCATGACCTGAGCCGAAGGCAGACGCTTAACGACTGAGCCACCCAGGCGCCCCATACTGTTTTCTACAGTAGTTGGATCAGTTTGCATTCCCATCAATAATGCACGAGGGTTCTGTTTTCTCCACATCCTCATGAACACTTGTTTCTTGACTTTTCGATTTTAGCCATTCTGACAGGTATGAGTTGATATTGCATTATGGTTTTAATTTGCATTTCCCTGATGATGAGAGATGTTGAGCATCTTTTCATGTGTCTGTTGGCCATCTGTATGTCTTCTTTGGAGAAATGTCTGTTCATATCTTATGCCCATTTTTAAATTAGATGATTTGCTTTGTGGTGTTGAGTTGTGTAAGTTCTTTATGTATTTTGGATGCTAATCCTTTATCAGATATGTCATTTGCAAATATCTTCTCCCATTCAGTAGGTTGTTTTTTTAGTTTTGTTGGTTGCTTCTTGCTATACAGAAGCTTTTTATTTTGATGTAGCCCCAATAGTTTATTTTGCTTTGGTTTCCTTCAGGAAACATCTGGAGAGATGTTGTTACAGCTGATGTCAGAGAAACGACTGCCTGTTCTCTCTTCTAGGGTTTTTATGGTTTCAGGTCTCCACTTAGGTCCCTAATCCATTTTGAGTTTATTTTTGTGTATGCTCTAAGTGCGTGGGCCCATTTCATTCTTTTGCATGTAGCTGTCCAGTTTTTCCAACACCATTTGTGGAAGAGACTGTCTTTTTCCCATTCCATTCTCTTATCTCTTTTGTTGAAGATTAATTAACCATATAATTGTGGGTTTATTTCTGGGATTTATATTCTGTTCCTTTGATCTATGTGTCTCTTTTTGTGCTAGTACCATATTGTTTTGATTACTACAACTTTGTAGTATAACTTGAAGTCTGGAATTATGATACCTCCAGTTTCCTTTTTTTTTTTCAAAATTGCTTTGGCTGTTCAGGGTCTTCTGTGGTTCCATACAAATTTTAGGATTGTTTGTTCTAGTTCTGTGAAAAATGCTTTTGGTATTTTGATATGGACTGCATTAAATCTGTATATTGCTTTGTGTAGTATGGCCGTTTTAACTATTTTTGTTCTTCCAATCCATGAGCATGGAATGTCTTTCTGTTTGTGTCATCTTCAGTTTCTTTCATCAATATTTTATGTTTCCAGAGTACAAATCTTTCACCTATTTGGTTAAATTTATTTTATTAATTTTGGTGCAATTGTAGATGGGATTTTAAAAAAATTTCTCTTTCTGTTACTTCATTATTAGTGTGTAAAAATGCAATGGGTTTCTGTACATTGATTTTGTATCCTGCAACTTTACTGAATTCATTTATCAGTTTTAGCAATTTTTTGGTGGAGTCTTTAGCATTTTCTACCTATAGTATCATATCATCTGCAAATAGTGGATGTTTTATTTCTTCATTGCCAATTTGGATGCCTTTTATTCCCTTCTTTTGTCTGATTGCTGTGGGTGGGGCTTCCAGTACTATGTTGAATAAAAATGGCAGGAGTGGACATCCCTGTCTTGTTCTTGACCTTACAAGAAAAGCTCTTAAGTTTTTCACCATTGAGGATGATGTTAGCTGTAGGTTTTTCATATAAGCCCTTTATTATGTTGAGGTATGTACCCTCTAAACCAACTTTGTTGAGGATTTTTATCATAAATTGATGTTGTGCTTTGTCAAATGCCTTTTCTGCATCTATTGAAATGATCATATTGTTTTTATCCTTTCTCTTCTTGATATGATGTATCATGTTTATTGATTTGCAAATATTGAACCACCCTTGCATCCCAGAAATAAGTACCACTTGGTCAAGGTGAATATTTTTAATGGACTGTTGTATACAGTTTGTTAATATTTTATTGAGGATTTTTGCACCTATGTTCATCCAGAATATTGGCCTCTAGTTCTCTTTTTTTGTGGTATCTTTATCTGGTTTGGTATCAGGGTAATGCTGGCCTCATAGAATGAATTTGGAAGCTTTCTTTCATCTTCTATTTTTTGGAATAGCTTGAGAAGAATAGGGATAAACTCTTCTATAAATGTTTGGTAGAATTCGCCTGTGAAGCCATCTGGTCCTGGACTTTTGTTTGTTGGGAATTTTTTGATTACTGACTCAATTTCATTGCTGGTAATTGGGTTCTTCAAGTTTTCTGTTTCTTCATGCTTCAGTTTTGGTAGGTTCTATGTTTCTAGGAATTTATCAATTCTGTCTAAATTGTCCAGTAATTGGCATATAATTTTTTTTATAATATTCTTTTCCAATTCTTTGTATTTCTGTGTTGTCAGTTTTTATTTCTCCTCTTTTATTTCTGGTTTTGCTGATTTGAGTCCTCTCTCTTTCTGTTTTGACAAGTCGGGCTACAGGTTTATCAATTTGGTCAGTCTTTTCAAAGACCAACTCCCGGTTTCATTGATCTGTTCTATTGTGTTTTATGTTATTTCTGTTCTAATCTTTATTATTTCCTTCATTCTGCTGGTTTTGGGTTTTGTTTGTTCTTTGTCTAGTTCCTTTAGATGTCAGGGTAGGTTGTTAATATGAGATTTTTCTTGCTTCTTGAGGTAGGCCTGTATTTCTGTAAACTTCCCTCTTAGAACTGCTTTTGTTACATCCCAAAGATTTTGGACCATTGTGTTTTCATTTTCATTTGTAATTTTTGACTTCTTCTTTGATTTCTTGGTTGACCCATTCATTGTTTAGTAACATGTTATTTAACCTCCATGTATTTGTGGTCTTTCCAGATTTTTTCTTGTGATTTATTTCTAGTTTCGTAGTGTTGTGGTCAGAAAAGATGCATGGTATGACTTCGATCTTTTTGGATTTATTGAGATTTGTTTTATGGCCTATTGTGTGATATATTCTGGAGAATGTTCCATATGCACTTGAAAAGAATGTGTGTTCTGCTGTTTTAGGATGGAATGTTCTGAATATGTCCATTAGATCCATATGGTCCCATATGTCCTCCAAAGACACTGCTTCCTCATTGATTTTCTAGATGATCTGTCCATTGACATAAGTGAGCTATTAAAATCCCCTACTGTTACTGTATTAGTATCTATTATTTCCTTTATGATTGTTATTAACTGTTTATGTATTTGGGTGTTCCTATGTTGGGTGCATAAATAATTACAATTGTTATATCTTGTTGGATTTTTCCCTTTATTATTATATAGTGTCCTTCTTTGTCTCTTGTTACAGTTTTTCTCTTAAAGTCTATTTTTCCTGTTATAAATATTGCTACCCTGGCTTTCTTTTGACATCCATTTGCATGGAAAATGTTTCTGTATCTCCTCACTTTCAATCTATATGGGTCTTTAGATCTTAAATGAGTCTCTTGTAGGCAACATATAGATGGGTCTTAACTTTTTTATTCATTCTGTCACCCTATGTATTTTGATTAGAGCATTTAGTTCATTTACATTCAAAGTAATTATTGATAAGTATGTATTTATTGCCTTTTTGTTACTTGTTTTGTGGTTGTTTTTATAGATCTTCTCTAATCCTTTTTTCTCTTGCTTATCTCTCTCATGGCTTGTGCAGCACGGTTTGTGGTTTTTAATTTTGGTGAAGTCTAGTTTGTCCTATTCTTGTTGGTACTTATGCTTTGGTGTCATATCTAAGAAATAATGGCCTAATCCAATGTCACTAGGGTTTATGCATATTTTTTTCCCGAGAGTTTTATAGTTTTAGCTTTTGCATTTAGGTATTTCATTTATTTTAATTTTTGCTTATGGTGTGAGGTAGGGGTCTGTCTTAATTTTCTAGGGCTGCTTATCCAGGTACCAGAAACTGGACGGCTTAAACAACAGAAATTTATCGTCTCACAGTTCTGGAGGCCAGAAGTCAAAGATCAAGGTGTCAACCAAGTTGATTCCTTCTGAACCAGCCTATGAAGGAGAATCTGTTTTGTGCCTCTCCCTTAGCCTCTGGTGGTTTGCTGGCAATCTTTGGTGTTCCTTGGCTTGGGGAAACATCACCCTGATCTCTTTCATCTTCACTTGGTGTTCTCCCTGTATCTTTTCTGTGTCCAAATTATTCCTTTTTATGAGGATATTAGTCATATTGGATTGGGGCCCACACTCCAGCATGACTTCATCTTGTCTTAACTGATTACAGCTGCAATGACCCTCTTCCCAAATTAGGTCACCTTTTGAGGTATTGGCAGGTAGGACTTCAAAATATGAATTTTGGGGGAAACATTTCAGCCTAAAACAGGGTCCAACTTCATTCTTTTGTATGTGGATATGCAGTTGTTCCATTTTGCATGTATGTGGAAAAAATAGTAGTATAACATCTTAGAAGTGGAATTGCTGAGTCAAGAGGTTATGTAGATTTAAAATTTTGATAATACCAAAATATTCTCTTTAGAGGTTTTATAGTTTATTGTCTGTGTAGCAATATATATGACTATATACTTACCACATCTTACTAACACAGTATGTTACCAAACTTTTTGATATTTGCTTATTTTATGGAAGAAAAATAACATTTCATTGTAGTTTTACTTCGCATTGACTTTGCTAAGAGAGAAATTAAGTATCTTTTCATAAGTTTAAGAAGCATTGTATTTTCTTTTCAGTCACCTGTCCATCTCCTTAGCCCACTTTATTTCAATTGGATTATTTTTCTTTCTTATTGATTTTAAGAGCTTTTTTTAAATATATATTGTGGATGTAAGCCCTTTATATGTTTGTCTACTTGTTTACTATTTTTGTAATTCATTTTTTTATTATTAACATATAATGTATTATTTGTTTCAGAGGTACAGGTCTGTAATTCATCAGTCTTACACAACACATAGCGCTCACCACAACACATACCCTCCCCAATGTCCATCACCTAGCAACCTCATCCCCCCACCCTCTCCCCTCTAGCAACCCTGGAGTTTCCTGAGATTAAGAGTCTCTTATGGTTTGTCTCCCTTTCTGGTTTTGTCTTGTTTCATTTTTTCCTCTCTTCCCCTATGATCCTCTGCCTTGTTTCTCAAATTCCACATATCAGTGAGATCATATGATAATTGTCTTTCTCAGATTGACTTCTTTCTCTTAGCATAATACCCTCTAGTTCCATCCACATCATTGCAAATGGCAAGATTTCATTTTTTGATGGCCAAGTAATATTCCTGTGTGTGTGTATTTCACATCTTCTTTATCCATTCATCTGTCGATGGACATCTGGGCTCTTTCCATAGTTTGGCTATTGTGGACACTGTTACTATAAACATTGGGGTGCAGGTGCCCCTTTGGATCACTACATTTGTATCTTTGGGGTAAATATCCAGTAGTGCAATTGCTGGGTTGTAGGGTAGCTCTATTTTCAACTCTGAGGAACCTTCCTACTGTTTTCCAGAGTGGCTGCACCAGCTTGCATTCCCACCAACAGTGTAGGAGGGTTCCCCTTTCTCTGCATCCTTGCCAACATCTGTCATTTCCTGACTTGTTAATTTTAGCCATTCTGACTGGTGTGAGGTGTATCTCGTGGTTTTGATTTGCATTTCCCTGATGCCAAGTGATGTTGAGCACTTTTTCATGTGTCTGTTGGCCATTTGGATGTCTTCTTTGCAGAAATATCTGTTCATGTCTTCTGCCCATTTCTTGATTGGATTATTTGTTCTTTGGGTGTTGAGTTTGATAAGTTCCTTATAGATTTTGGATACTAGCCCTTTCTCTGATATGTCATTTGCAAATATCTTCTCCCATTCTGTCGGTTGTCTTTTGGTTTTGTTGACTGTTTCTTTTGCTATGCAAAAGCTTTTTATCTTAATGAAATCCCAGTAGTTCATTTTTGCCTTTGTTTCCCTTACCTTTGGCGATGCGTCTATGCAGTAAGTGTATCAATCTTTCTTTTATGGCTTTGGGATTTGTTAAATACTTAGAATGGGCTTTGCCTCTCTGAAATTATATAAAAATAAGTTTTCCCATATTGCCTTCTCTTTCTTTTAATGTTTTCTTTTTTTTTTAATAAAAGTTTAAATATTTGATCACTTTGGAATTCATTTTGGTGAAGATGTGAGGTAGGAGATCAGATTTAATTTTTTCAATACTATTCACTTATTTTACTTATTAGAAAATTCATTTATTTTTCACTTATATGAAATGCCACATTTATCATTTCCTATAGCCTCTTACTTTTCTGGGTTTATTTCTAAACTTCCTATTCTGTTTCAATGATCTGTCTGAATGTGCATGTTTTATTATTGCATTTTTTACATTTTAATTATAGTAGTTTTATAAGATATTTTAATGTCTGGCAGAAGACCCCTTTCCTCTCATTTTTCAAATTTTGTATTGTCTATTGCTATTATTTAATTTTAAAATCAGCTTGTCTAAGTTAAATAAAAAATCCTCTTTGTATTTTTATTGGGATTGTATTGATGCCTCAGTTTATTTTGAAAGATATGCTACCTTCATGAGGTTCACTTTTTCTACCCATTTATTTTAGGTTTTTTAAATTTAAGTTTTAATCCATCTATTAAGTTCCACAGTAGCATTTCAAAGGTTTCTTCAAATTCTTCATGTTCTTGAATATTTCTTGTCAACAATGTTTTCAGATATTGTATCTTTTGTGTTACTATTGTAAATTGGCTCTTTTCTTCAGTTTTATTCTCTATCTCTGAATCTTCAGGGCAAGTTCATATATTTAACTTCAGGGTATAATTCCATGCAGTCACATTCTCCTGAAAGGTGTTTATCAGGTTGGATAAGTTCTGCTGTCTCACCCTAACATGCTTGGGGAAGATAACCTTGTTCCTGCATCCACTTCCCACTCTCAAGGTGTATGTGTTTCCCTATTTGGTGGCCTCCCTTCCTCTCTTGTATCCCCTTCTGGGGAGATGGCAGACTGGAATCATTGCCCTCAGGAATAATAAATGAGCTTTCTATTCGTTAGCTTGATCAAGTGCTGGTCCTCCAAAAGGGTGGCATAATATCACTATGATTGGTGCCATGTCTCTTCATACCGATGTCTACAGCAAGGAGACAGAAGTTATCTGTGTTTGTTCTTCAGTGGTTAGTACAGAAATCCTGATGGCGGTGGAAGGTGATGTCAGTCACCTCTACAGCATCGTGGAGACTAGAACCTGGTATTTGTGGTATCAAATCATGAAGCTGGAAGGGCTAAGGCTGTCATTTAAAGATGAGGGAGGGAGAACCAGTGAACTCAGGGTCAATGTTACAAATGATCTGCTTTAAGTGGCAGAGTGATCTGTGGCCCTGACTTTGGGCCCCAGCACTTTGTACCATGATGCTCTCTTATACTTGCTATCTCAGAAAGAGAATAAGTTCTATAGGATTGGCAGGGATGGTATTTAAAACTCTAGGGCAGGAAGAGTTTTCAGAGACCATCTACTTTACTTCCCTGACTCTTGGCAGCATTTATCTATGTTTTATTTTTAAATATCTCCAGGATGTGTTACTCCTTCTCCCTGCCTTCTACTTACCATTTCTCCCTGTCTATATAGTAGTTTATATATTTAGCATCAGTCTTTTTCTGCAGTTTGAGCAGGACTTGTGTTTTGACTAAGGAGCTTCGTATTTTAATTTCATTTTCTCTCTCTTGTGGACAAATAATTTTTGTCTACCTGTATGGCTCTTCATTCCATCTGAAAATGCTTGATTTATTGCAGGAGGGCTCTGGGCCACCATCCAAGGCTCTGGTTTGGAAGATGTGAGCCTGGTGTTATTTGGATCTCGGTCTTGTGCCATCAACATCACCACAAGCAGTTCACGAAGAATTCAATGCAAAGTTCCCCCCAGAGTAAGTGGAATCTCCTCTCAGGTGGGTGGCCATTATTAACATGTAGTGTAAGGGTTTTCACGAATCTTTTTTAGAACTTAATTAACCAACATGACCTTTTCATCATGAGAGTATGCTAATATTGTTGATATTGCCTATCTTGCAATAAAGTGGGAGGCTGACTCCACCAGTGGGGCTTGCAATTAACATCAGTTGATTTCTTTTAAAAGAACACAATCAGGCAGTCCCAGTTCATGCTCTCAGTGAATAATAATGCCACAGAATAAATGAATTTATCTAGTGCATATTCTGGGTATTGATTTGCAAAACTTACATATATTATCATCTCATTTCTCTCTTAAGCAAGCAACAATAACTTAGTTTTCACTAGCACTTTTGTTTTCTGGCATGGATATAAATGGTGGGACTTAGAAACTTCTAGAATGTCTGGTTCCTATAAAATGTCTTCCTAATTATTCCCTTATGCTTTTTTCCCTTAAAAACAAGTCCCTGAGCTTTCCCTTTTTTCTTCAGTTAGTACTATCTCATAGCCTACCAGGAGATTTGAGTCCACATTCTTCCCTGGTTCTGTTGGTGAGAGTCATGCTCACAGTGGAAGTTGAACTATCTATTCCCAGTTCAGTGTCATCAACATTCTCAACACATTCATGACCCTGAAGGATGACTGTTTATTGAACAGATAAAGACCCCTGGAAGAGAAATTTCAGAATCATCTTTGATCTCTGGCCCTACATTTTTATCTTATCTAGTTATTCAAATATTGTGAAATGTTCACATTTACATATAAACTGTATGGAATTCCAATATATAGTTGTACAGTAACTTGTTTAACTCTTCCCTATTATTGGACATTAAGATAATTTTCAAAATATCCTATTTTAAACAACAGAAATTGGGTCATCCCACTACATTTTGGAGCATATTTATTTTTCTCAGGATAAATGAATCTAAAGCTTTTGATATGTAGTATCCTGTTATCTGAAATTTCTTTTGGTAAAATTTGCATGGTTCAGATTTCTTTTGCTAGAGAGAATAAGCATTAAAAAACAAACTTTAAATTTTGATCCAAGTAATACATGCAAAGATTAAAAGGAAAATAGTAGAACAATCCTGCTCTCTTACCTCTTTGCACCCTTCTTCAAGTTCCCTTTTTTGAAACAACTACTTTTAATTTTTTGAATATAGTTACAGTACCATTTCCTTGTTAAATCAATAAACTATGTTTACATTATTACAACTATTTTAATGATGTGGGCAGAATCAGGTAATATATTTTTTATTTTATAGTTTTCTTTCTTAGAGAGTCTAATTCTTTTTCCTAGTATGTTTTCCTCATCATAAAAATCCTCTACCTTAAAAAAATTTCATCACATCAATTACTCTTTTTCCTTGAAGCTGTCTGTTCTCCTGCTTCAATCTAACTTGGTGTTTTCTTGGTTTATTCCACAGATTTCATCCTAGCACTTCCCTTGATTGCTCTCTTGGGTAGATTCACTGTCTTTCAGAGTTCATATCTTCTTTTTTGGCTGTTGTTTATGTTATGAGACCATAGCCTAAAGAAACATCCTAGGAAAGAATATGTGGGAGGGAAGTTTTCTGAGCATTTCCATGTCTGAAAATATTATTACACCTGATGGATAGTTTAGCTAAGTATAGATATGTTTGAAATTGCCATTTTTTTTGCAGAACCAACTGGTGTGTTAATTGCAAATCATTCTTATTTACTCTTTAATCAGTTGGATGCCACACTTGCCTATTCTAAGTAATTGTCACTGTGTGTATGTGTGAGTGTGTGAGAAAGAGAAAGAGAGAGAGTGTGAGTGAGAGACTTGAAAGTAGCAATATACTTTAAAAAAATAATTTTCTTGAAATTAACCTTTTAAACTAATTCTATATGGACTTCTCTCAAGTCAGTCTTATTTACAGAGGTTTGATTTTAAAAACTGATTTTTCAGGGGAAAGATGGACCCATTGTGAATTTGACTGTGGTTACAGGGAACCATTCTGCAGTTCTTCCTATGGCATTTACATATGTCTCCTCTTTAAATCCAGTGATCATGTCCCTGAGCAGAAACAGGAGCAACATAGCAGGTAAAATACATGATACTGCAACATCTTTTTATTTTTAGACCATTGATCCTATAAAGAAGGGAAACAATGGTCTCTTAATTATATCAAAGATAGCATTATATTTTGAATGGAAATTATTTTTTCTGGAAACTGGAACACTGCTATTTTCATTTTAGCCATCACTGAGTAAATCTCCTTATATCTATTTTTTTCCTCTATAAAATTGGGACCATTTCCATCATGAAAATGACATGAGAATTCAAAGGTAACAATTCAATATATACTTATTGAGCACCTGCTATATGCTAATGATAGCACAGACATGTAATAGACTTTAATCCCTGCCATTAATTTATAAGATTATTATTTTAAATTTATAGGTTAAGAAACTAAGGAACAGGGAACTGAAATAACTTATCTAAGATGTTAGCTTTAGTAAGCTAACATCACAGAGCTGTGATTTGAACCCAAGCAGTCTGGTTGCAGATTCTAAGCAGTTAACCATTCATACTTTGCTGTAAAATACCATTTTTTTGGCATCAAGTTCTATTGCAGTGGCTATTTGATATGCTTAGAGAATAAGGTGTTCTGATTAACCAAGAATTCTTATTCCTTGAGACATACTATGTATAAAAAGAAGGAATTTTTTAGCATAGAACTACCTGAAACAATTTAATCTTTCATTGATAACTCAGATGATATGATAGGATGAGCTTATAACAATTTATTATTATGTCATACCATATCGATTTAGAAAAGTACCAGGTAACATGCCTTTCTGGTTAACTGAATGCCAGATAAGAGAGAGTTTATGGCAGCCATATCTAAGGATGTATTATAAAAGGCCAACACATTTCCCAAAGAAAAAACTTGGACTCAATTTTTCTGGTACTGTTTTCATTTTCCATTGCTCAAGAGCACATAAATAAAGGGATGTGTCCTTTAGCCTCTCAATATTGTTCAGCTCAGTTAGTGCAGAAGAAGGATTTGATGCCTCAGGCGACCAAAGTGTGTAAAATTCCTTAGTGGTATAGAGTCTTCCCAACAAAATAGGAAAGAAAGGAGGGAGTTCTGTGTTCTATTCAGATTCCAAGATTTTGGCTTTTAATACAATTTCCTATCTATGATGAAAAGAATTAGTACATTACATCAGTGTCTCAGAGACATCTAGGATTAGCTTGACAATAGAACAAGAACCCAAGGAGTTCATGTTATTGATATTTACAACATGATGTATGATTTGCAGAATTTCCACTTGCATTTAAATCTTTCTACAGGCAGAATAAAGAAGAACATGTTATAAAATCCCCAAAGAGTGGAAGCCTACTGGGAAAGTTTCGTTTGATAGTTGGAATGCTATAAATCTCCACCCAGGAGATGATAATGTTGATGATAACAGTGAAGCCAAGATGAAATTGAAGAAAGAGAGGAAGAGGGACAGGAGAGGGGGAGGATGAACCTAATGTGCAGAACCATGCATGTGGTTTTTGTGGTTAGGCAGTACTGGATCTGAATGAATCCAAACTCAGCCACTCCTTGGGCAAGATAGTTGAATTCCTTTATCTTTAGTGTCTCTACCTGCTAGGTGGGAATAATTCTTTCAAGGTTACTGTGAAAATTGGAGGTAAACTAGGTAAAAGTAATTGAATCTAGGAACCAGCATGGAGTAAGTACTCAACAAATGCTTTGTGGAGTGAATGGCATCATTCTGCCAGATGCTGAGTGTTATATAGATAAGCCAAAGATGTCCTGTGTATATTGGCCCTATGTTGTTTACTACTTGACAGCAGGCTGGGACCCATTTGCTCAAAAACATGCCAATGTCAAACTCAAATTTTTACATAACCAATTATTTAAAATATAAGCCCCCCCCAATAAAACCCCAGATTTTTAGCCTTTTAGAGCCTGCCATTTTGTATACCCTGCAAAACTGTATCCAACCTCTGTTAGCGATAGATAAGATAAAGTTGGGGGCTATAAAATACTCTAAGCCACTGGTGCCCTTTGGAGGTCTCCAAGCCAGAGACTACTGCTAAGTGACATCATCTAAACACATAGCCCCCTATCCCTCGTCCCGGGGAGTTCCCTTGCCTTCCTACCCTTCTGGGTGGTGGTCTCCTAATGTTGCCTGTGGAAGGTCTCATGCTGTGAGATTTTGGTAGCCATGCAAACCTGTCAAAGCACCACCCATATAAAACTCATTTTTTTGTACTCCTGCCACCTCATTGTCATGTCTTTTTTCTTGTTCAACCCTGAAATCCTTCAAAGTCAATACACTGAGGTTTCAGACTTCACAGCAGAAATGAAGTTGGGAAGGCATGAAGAAGTAAAGAGGGTGTGGAGCAAGAAATAAAATGAAGTTGATGGAGGGCTTTTGAATGATGTACTGGACCAGAGACTGTCCTAGGATGTCTAACTTAATCCTTACAGTAAGGTGGGCTTACCATCTTACTGATGAAAAATCCAAGGCTTTGAGAGCCCAAAGTAAGTCATCCAGACTCACACAGATAGGAAAATGACAGAGCAAGGATTTGAACCTAGAGTCAGTCTTCCCAAACCCCACAACCCCTTGTGTTTGACTTTTCTCTTTCAAGTAGCCTCTTCTCCTCCTCACCTGATGGACTGTGCTATTCTGTAGATGCCAACTCTGTAGTTCTCAAATGTTAGCAGCTAAAGGAGTTTTAGAGATGCATTAGCCTGAGCTGAGTCTCTATGAGACACAGGAGAGGTACATGTATTTATTTCCACTCTTGCCATTGCATGCTTGATTTCTGGCTCTTGTTGAGACTCCGTTGTCTGAAGACTGGATTTCTCCTCCCCTGTCTCTCCGATTAACTTAATAGACTGGAAGAAAGCTTCAATCACATCCTTTTCTTGCTTAGAAACCATTGGAGGGCTCTGCTATCTACTGAATTAGGTAAAAACCCCTTAGGATTTCTTTCTTGGTCTTCAGCCATATACCCACCATCAACTTGACCTAGTCCCATAGAGTCCCTGACTATGTACATGTATCTGGTCTTCCGGAAAGTCACCCAATTCTCTTTCCTTCTCTCCAAGCCACTGGACGGTTAAATGAGAAAGTGCTACGAAAGACTTTGGGTAAAACTGTGAAGTTTTTAGAACTGAATTGTAAACCCCCTATTGTTTATCACTTCCTCTTGGGACTTATTTTTCAAACAGAATTTCAAGCACCGTCTTGTCCATGAGGTCTTTCTTGATGTTCAGAGTGCTGGTGTGGTTTGAACAAACCCACTGCTTGATTTTCACCTCGTACAGCGTGTCTTGTACTGAAGCTATTTTAACACCTATTTTACTAACTTTGAAGTCTCTTTGAAGGCAAGGTCTGTGTTTAACTTATTTTTATTCCCTTTGTGGCATCTTCTTGGTACTCAGTAACTATTTAAGGTAAAAAGAATTGAATTAAAGTGTCGATAGCATACATGGCATTTTAGTAAAGTTGCTGATTAAACTAAAAAGGCATTGAAATGTAAGAGAGGACTGGGCTTAGGCCTTGATATTTCCCTTAAGTAGCTATTAAACGTTGGCTGCTGGACCTTACTTTCCTCAAAAGCTGAATGCCAGCGCTCCTAACTGCTCTGTCTATGTCATGAGGACAGCGTGAGGACGAAATGGGATGCCATGTGTGAAAGTGGTCGGCGTGCTCTGTGGTACTGCACTCCTACACAGCATTATTGAGGGGTTCAATGTACACAAAGTATAGCTTTAGACTTCTATCAGCAGTAAAGAGGAAGTTAAAGAAAAGGACTTGGGGGGTTAAGTGTCCAACTCTTGGTTTTGGCTCAGGTCATGATCTCAGGATCCTGGGATCGAGCCCCGCCTTGGGCTCCATACTCAGTGGGGAGTCTGTTTGAGGGTTCTTTCTCTCCCTCTGCCGCTCCCCCCACTCATGCACATGCATGCACGCTCTCTCTCTCAAAAATAAATAGATCTTTAAAAAAAAGACTTGGGGTGCTGGGTGCTGGTTGTGAAGACCATCAGCCCCCCAAACTACTTCTCGATTTATCTTTGCATCTTGATTTGCTTTTGCATGGAGTTAAATTAGTGCCTCTGGAGTACAATAGTCCTGACAATTTTGCTTTTTATGCCTTGAGATTGTAGGCAGTGGCTCAATTATTCTGAGAGTTACTAGAAGTTTCATGAAAAAAATTCGACTGGCATTGAAATGTTCAGTTACAGTGGTATGCACAGGGCTGATCAGGTATTTAATCCTGAAAGAAGTTTAGATTGCATAAGTGGTTGAGGTCACAAACCCACATTGCAGAGGCTAATGGATTCTTTTCAACGCAGGAGGCGAGACCCTTTTCATCAGAATGGCACTTCTGGTAAACTACACCGATTTGGATGTGGAAGTTCACGTTCAGGACACTGTGGCTCCAGCTCACGTGCAAATGCCTCAGGGCCTAGAGGTGGTGCTGCCCCCACTGCCCGCCGGCCTCCATAGGCTCTCAGTCTCCATCAATGGGGTCAGCATTCGCTCACGAGGGTGAGGTGGATGCTTGCCATTCATTTTAGGTCTCTTTCATGGTCTAGTGATTCAGTTGAAGAATTCTGGCTTTGACTTAGGTCTTCACTTTCCCCCCTTCTTCTGAAGTTAGGCGATAAACACATGAGAATCACACAATTTGAAGACATCTTAGAGACCCTCCTGGACAATTCACTCTAAAGACCCATCCAAAGGCAATGTTTGGCTTATTAGTTGGGGAAGAGAAACTTTCTGGAACTAGGATGTCATGGCTGTTGGTTAAGGTGGGGGTGCGGTGAGCATTTATATGTGTTGGGGGTATATTCTGTGCTTTAATTAGAGTCTGTGACTAAATAAGACCTTTAATAAGATTGTGTCTGGGGCTTTGAATAAATTGCTTACAATTGTTGCCCAAGCTGTGCTCAGATCCTCTTTGCCCCAAAGTCCCTCTGCCTAGTATTTCTCCAGAAGTTCCCTCTCCTCATTCCAGAAAGTTAGCTAAACTGTATGGGGCTGATGCCACCACATGATACTGGCCCAGGAAAATATCCCACACAACATTTTCTCCCCACTGTGTCCTTTCTTTTCTGTGAGGCAGTGCCATTCACACCTGCTCTCCATCACTGTTCCCTGTGTGTTCTTCTCTCCCCAATACCAGTGTCTCTCTGTCTTGTTCCTTCCTTTCTCTCTTTCTGACTCAGTTATTTTATAACAATCTCCCCATTCTCCGCAGGGTTGATCTTCACATCCAGTACATCACAGAAGTTTTCAGCATTGAACCTTGCTGTGGGTCCCTTCTGGGTGAGTGGTTCTCATATCATTTATTCAGCAGGTCTGCTCACTGGATATTCAGGTTGTGTTCCTGGATTTGAACCAGTGAGACCAGAGATGGGACATCAGGGAGAGGAGCTTTCCTTGTGCTCTGGGAATTGAGGGGTGTACTTTGAAGGGTGTGGAAACCGGTGAGCCCCAGTGAGCTCAGGAAATTGACAAATTTTTATGACAAGATGTGCCTGGTTTTGTTTGTCTGATGAGAAGAGGCTGAAACACCCAGTGGATAGCACATCTCTAGAGGATATTAGAAAAATAAGGGAAGAGCATCCTATGTTATCCTTTTAGATACTGGAGGTGCAAGGAGAGAAGGAATGAGTCTGGTGTCTTCACTTTCCTCTGGGGGTGCAGATGAAGGACCCAGAAGGAGTTAGAAACACAAATGTCAATATGGGAGATACAAGGACAAGACAAAAATCTGGAAAACTATTCATTTTTAGAAAAAAATTGAAAGCTCTATATCTCCATGTGAATAATCATTGTGATAGTGTATGTAATAGCACTTTATCCTTTTTGAGTATAGTAAAATCCTTTTTAAGGTTGCTTGCCTAGACTGCAAGTTTGGTCATGATATGAGGTACCTTGCTCCAACCCCTGTTCTGGAGATGGAGCTTGCTCGTCCCTCAGCTAGAGAGACAAAATCTAGGAATATAGTAGCAGGATCACAAGCATGTTTCAATATTTCAGTGGCTCTTGAGATGTCTCAAAACACACACATGCACACACACGGAGGTATGCCTACATGATATATGGACTATTGGACTATCACATAGAATAATATAGAAGATAAGTATAAGACTTCAACAAGTTGGATTTTTTTTATCAGTGTATAAGTTGAATATATACAGAACCATCTACATATACTCTATATCATAACATATAGAATAATAGGGAATAATATGTGAGATCATATGGCAAATGACAAGAAGACTAAGGAATTTGATGTTCCATTAACATAGACATTATACATATACTCTGTCTACATAATAATTATATAAAATATTATTACAGATTAACATGCCAGATAACACAGCAGTGACAAGAACACTTCCAGAAATAAGATTTTTCATTAGTGTCTACATTGACTAAAGTGGCTTCTAGGATCTATAAATATACTTGAAAATTTTGTCTGAAGTATTATAAACATCCTTCCCCTATATAACAATTTACATTGTTTTACTATTATGTGAATTTCAGCCCATCTAACTCCTGCCAAAATGATCACAAATTTAACATTGATGGGGTGAGATGAAGTTGCTGAGGTTTTGCTAACAGCCCACCTTCCATTTAAATTGCGCTGGGGTTTGCGCAGGTGCTGTGAGTTCCTAGTTCTGAATATCAGCTTTTAAGTTTTGTTTTCGATGTTCATGCTTTAGGTGGAACCATCCTCAGCATCTCGGGAGTAGGATTCAGCAGGGACTGCGCTCTGGTTTGGGTGCTTGTGGGTAATCAGACCTGTGACATCGTGAACTCAACAGACACGATCATCTGGTGTGAGACCCCGCCCACTGCCCTGCAGCCTGATGCAGCCGTTCCTGCTGTCCCAGCCCCGGTGGAGGTCTGGGCTGGCAGTGTGTCCTCTGCCCAAGGACCCTTACCCAGCCTGGTGGGGAAGGGCTTTACCTTCATGTATGAAGCGGCAACAACACCAGTGGTCACGGCTGTGCGAGGAGAAATGACCAGTAGCAGCCTGAAACTCTCCGTGGAAGGAAATAATCTCCCCAACTCAGTGATCCTTCTGGGGGTCTTAAACTGTGATCTGGAGGCACAGTCTTTAAGGAGCAACATGAGCCTGTCTGGGTGCTCTTTTCCTCTTCACAGTTTGGAGGCGGGCATCTATCCTCTCCAAGTACGTCAAAAGCAGATGGGGTTTGCTAACATGTCTGCAGTGTCCCAACAATTTGTGATAACACCCCGGATAATGGCCATCTTGCCGACCCATGGATCTGCTTGTGGCGGGACTGTACTCACAGTGAGGGGGCTGGCTCTCAACTCTAGGAAGAGGTCAGTTCGGGTGGACCTTTCAGGTCCATTTACTTGTGTGATTTTGAGCTTGGCGGACCAGACAGTCCTCTGCCAGATTAACAGAGTGGGTGACCACTTGCCTGATGCTTCCTTCACCCTGAACATCACAGTCCTGGTCAATGGGCTACTCAGTGAGTGTCAGGGCAATTGCACTCTTTTCTTGCAGGAAGAGACAACTCCCATCGTGGACTCCTTGACCACTAACATCAGTGGGTCTCTGACCATGGTGCTGATTAGGGGTCAGAAGTTAGACATCACAGCAGATGAGCCAATGGTGTTTGTAGATAATCACCTTCCCTGTGTTGTAACTTTCTTGAATGCAAGCCATGTGGCATGCTGGATAAGTGACTTGACCCCAGGACTCCACTATGTATCTGTTTTTCATACAAGAATTGGATATGCTTGTTTTGGCAATGTTTCCAGACACTTCTACATTTTGCCTCAAGTGTCTCATTCTTTCCCCAAGAATTTCAGCATCCATGGCGGAGGCCTCTTGACCATGGAGGGTGCAGCTCTGCGAGGAGAGAACAGCACACTAGTCTTCGTTGGCCAGCAGGCCTGCCTGACAGTGAGCATCAGCTCCGAGCTCATCCAGTGCGTTGTTCCTGCAGGAAACGGCTCTGTGGGCCTGGTCATCGAGATAGATGGACTTTCATACCAGATGGGAATCATTGGTTACAGCAGTGCCTTCACCCCCCAGTTACTCTCTATTTCTCAGACTGATAATGTCTTAACCTTTGTGGTGGCCCGGGTCTCAGGAGCTGAGAACGTTGACATTTTTCTTGGGATGTCACCCTGTGCGGGTGTCTCTGGCAACCACACGGTTCTCCAGTGTGTGGTCAGATCCCTTCCTGCTGGGGAGTACCCAGTCAGAGGGTACGACCGCATGAGGGGCTGGGCCTCATCCGTCCTGGTCTTCACATCCACAGTCACCATTTCAGCAGTGACTGAGAACTTTGGTAAGTCAAGCAAATAAGACAGACCTCTTTTCTTATGTAAATGAATTAATAGCTACTGTTACCATTCTAAAAGGTAGGAAATCAGCTGCAGTCTGAAAGACAGGAGAGAGAAGCCTGATTGGCCTCCTACAGTCCACGTTACCTCCTAAAACTTGTCTTTGGCATGCCCCCTGTATGAGGCTTTGTTTTTTTTTTTTAATCAAGGAATTTGTGCAGATCCCGGAAGTGTGATTTTATTTTAATTTGATTTCTAAATGTGATTTAATTTGTGTCTTCCATGATTCCACCTGGAGGGGCTCATAATTTGATCATGTAAGTAGTACATAGGTGCCGTCACCTCTTTCTTAGACCTCTCTGCCAGCCAGAATTATTTAAAACTTATTAAATATCATTAACTTTTATCATTTTGGAATTATTTCACAGATGAATCCACACCCCAGCACTAAGAGGTCAGCTGCATAGTATGATTGCATTGGTTGAACTGTTTTCTCCTTTTACTATTTTTTTTAAAGATTTTATTTATTTATTTGTCAGAGAGAGAGACAGCAAGAGAGGGAACACAAGCAGGGGGAGAGGGAGAGGGAGAAGCAGGCTTCCCGTGGAGCAGGGAGCCCGATGCGGGGCTCAATCCCAGGACCCTGGGATCATGACCTGAGCCGAAGGCAGATGCTTAATGACTGAGCCACCCGGGCGCCCCTGTTTTCTCCTTTTAGATAGATATACTGAAATTTGCCTTGCCTTTTTTTCCAGTGATGGCTTTGGTTTCTGTTCAGGTAAAGCCCTACTGCACTTGAGACCACTCAAATTTGACTGTGATGCAGAAAGTACTGGGAAATTAAGGGAGCTGAATCTTTTTTTTTTTTTTAACGATTTTTATTTATTTATTCATTAGAGAGCGAGCAAGAGAGAAACAGCATGAGAGAGGAGAGGGTCAGAGGGAGAAGCGGGCTCCCCGCTGAGCCGGGAGCCCGATGTGGGATTCGATCCCAGGACCCTGGGATCATGACCTGAGCCGAAGGCAGTCGCTTAACCAACTGAGCCACCCAGGTGCCCAAGGAAGCTGAATCTTAACACCGATGAAGTGCTAGCCAAGTCAATTCTTAGAACAAATTTCTCTGGCCTCGGCTGGGTGGAATGCTATAGGGATTGGGATTTTGGTCCTGAGTGTGTTAGTAATTTAGTGGGGTACATTTCTATGGATAAAGGGGTTTGGGCTGGATGATCCCTAGGTCCCCTTCCTTCTGCGATTCCATGATTTTTATGATGAGAGAGCAGGGCTATGAAATGCACCCTAAGCAAAGTGTTCTTCTTGGGTTTGTCAGGTGGGTGTAAGAACCACCGAGACTTGACCTGAGGGCAGTAGACACTGGAACTCCATCTCAGTGTGGACTAGAGGTTGCCACATCTCTGAGAGTCCAGGTGACATTTACTTTTTTTGGTTCTCAGACTGAAGCAAAACATGATGTTTGTTTAGAATTGTTATACTTTTACCCATCAGGGATGGGTGCTGTCCTGTGTTGCTGGTAGAAGTGTAAACTGGTACAACATTCTTTTGGAGAGAAATTTGGCAATATCCATCAAATCTAAAACCTTACTTTTCCTTTGACCTAGAAATCCCACTTCTAACAGTTTGCAACAGTTTTATGCAAATAAATGTACAATTCCTCGGCACCATTAATTATAGTGAGAGAGGAGAAATAAGAAAAGAACCAGTATGGAGCCCAGTGCGGGGCTCGAACTCACGACTGTGAGATCAAGACCTGAGCCGAGATCAGGAGTCAGATGCTTAACTGACTGAGCCACCCAGGCGCCCCTAGAAAAAATTTCTTTGTATAAAAATAGAGACGCTTAAAAAATTCTGGAAGGATTCACAAGAAACCAAACGTGGCTACCTCTATGGAGTGAGCTAGGTGGTTTAGTGGAACTTTTACTTTCGTTGTATACTCTTTGGTATAAAAAAATTAAGAATGATAAATAAGTGTTACTTTTCTATATAAAAATCATTACATTTTTATAGATTGTTGAATATGATTGGAATCTGACAGAACAAGGACTCCAGTCTCTGGAGGCCAGAGCTTAGTGGGAAGATGCTAAGGATACTGGAACATAAAGCCAGTTGTGTAGATTCTGGAGGGCAGAAAAAGAATGAGGGGGCAGCAAGAAAGCATGGATCTGAATTTTGAGTTAAGTAGAGGAAGAGAGATTTGCGTTTGTAATCATGAACTTATATTTTGTTTTGAAGGCTGCCTGGGTGGAAGGCTTGTGCATGTGTTTGGAGCAGGATTTTCTCCAGGGAACATCTCAGCTGCTGTGTGTGGTGCTCCCTGCCAGGTCTTGGCTAATGCTACAGTGTCAGCCTTCAGCTGCTTGGTCCTGCCCCTGGATGGTCTGTACGAATGCCACATATTTTTTTAAGGGTGTACATAAAAATGATATTCTTTGGTTAACTGCATTTTTGTGATCAATGCTGTATTGACACCCAATTTTTCTATGTGTTCTTGGGAAGAGGATTTCTCTATTCCCCATCTAAGATGTTAGATGGGACTGCCTCTTAAAATGGTTCAGAATAACTTTTGTCATATTAATGGCAATGCAAAATTATCACCCGTGTTCTTGATGATTGTCGTATGATGATGGAGAAAGTAATTGTGAGTTCTGAATATTAGTTTTAATGACAGCCTTAGACATCATGGAGTAAACAATCTCTTGGTCTTGTTCTGAGGTGGAATTGTTGAGAACATCTGCTTATTGGAGGTACTAGTGTAGGGATTAGATCAGCGAGCTGGATATCTCTTGCGTATTTCCCTGGTGCACTCAGTTCTGGAATTCTTTTTTTTTTTTAAGATTTTATTTATTTATTTGAGAGAGAGAGAATGAGAGAGAGCACATGAGAGGGGGGAGGGTCAGAGGGAGAAGCAGACTCCCTGCCTAGCAGGGAGCCCGATGCGGGACTCTATGCCAGGACTCCAGGATCATGACCTGAGCCGAAGGCAGTCACTTAACCAACTGAGCCACCCAGGCGCCCCCTGGAATTCTTATCATAGGCAAAAGAGCCAACATGAACACCGTCCTCTTATTCTGTAATGCCCAGGTAGTTACCCAATAGAACACCGTGATCTCTCATTGCTTTAAGCATCACAGCTGTCATGTAAATTGGGGTACAAGAAGCTGTGTCTTTGTTAGAGAGAAAGGTACAAAGTTTTGATAGTCCCATGATGGGGCTTTCTAGTAGTGGGTAATTACCCACTGAGCTTCAGAAAAAAAGTCAAAGGGAAGAAATTGCCATTATCACTAGAGGACCAGCTTAGCCAGCTGATTAACTTGTTTGCATAATCATAGATTTTGTACCTAGGTGCTTAGAAACCACTTGTACACATGCTTTCAGAATAATGCTTTAAATTATATTCCTAACTTCTGTTTGCAACTTGAATGTGGGTGAAGGATTTACAAAGTGATCAAAGCATCACTTTACCTGAGCTTAGACAAAAATTCCACCATGGGTAATTGGTGATGGCAGTTGACATTTGATTGTCTTAGCCAAGAAGGGGAAGGAGGTGGAAGGGGGAGGGAGGGAGGGAGAGTGAGAGAGAGAGAGAGAAATGATCCTTGTTTAAAATACAAACTAGAAATGGAGTTTCCTATTATCATCATATGTATAAGCAGAGCATCATAGAAGAGAGATCTATTCCACGGAAGATTCCACAATAGGAAACTTAAAGTGGAAGAGTTAGGTTTAAGCTTCTTCCCTTCTCCACTCTCCCTCTTGGGCATAGACCAGTGCTGGCACAGTGCATGTGTCAGATTGATGCTTAATGAAGGAATTAATGAATTGGGAAATTGTGCAAACAGAAAACCAAGACTCCATATTTCTAGTTTCCAATATTTAACTAATACTGCTACAGTCTTTTTAAAAGGCTGTCACACATACATAGCTTAAGTTAATTAACTTTTGAAAACTCTTTGGTATTATGTCAGGACACAGTTTTGATTAGAAGTACAAAATAAAAATCATTGAGGTTTTTGGGACAGGTAAATTGTGATATTGGAAGGTTGATAACTCATAGAAGAAGAGGTATAGAAATTGTTATATCTTAAAGGGTTCGATTTAAGTTTAGAAGAGTACTTCTCAAAATGCCTTTATTTATTTATTTATTTATTTATTTTATTATTATGTTCAATTACCCAACATATAATACATCATTAGTTTTTTTTTAAATTTTATTTTATTATGTTACGTTAATCACCATACATTACATCATTAGTTTTCCATGTAGTGTTCCATGATTCATTGTTTGTGTATAACATCCAGTGCTCCATTCAGTACGTGCCCTCTTTAATACCCATCACCAGACTAACCCATCCTCCCACCCCCCGCCCCTCTAGAACCCTCAGTTTGTTTCTCAGAGTCCATGGTCTCTCATGGTTCGTCTCTCCCTTCGATTCCCCACCTTCATTTTTCCCTTCCTATGATCTTCTTCTTCTT
>NC_138376.1:39676785-39726850 GCF_054177405.1 Leptonychotes weddellii | reverse complement strand
TGTGTCTGTTGGCCATTTGGATGTCTTCTTTGTTTGTTTGTTTGTTTTTAAAGATTTTATTTATTTATTTATTTGAGAGAGAGAATGAGAGAGAGCGAGCATGAGAGGGGGGAGGGTCAGAGGGAGAAGCAGACTCCCTGCTGAGCAAGGAGCCCAATGTGGGACTCCATCCCGGGACTCCAGGATCATGACCTGAGCCGAAGGCAGTCACTTAACCAACTGAGCCACCCAGGTGCCCCTGGATGTCTTCTTTGGAAAAATGTCTGTTCATGTCTTCTGCCCATTTCTTGATTGGATTATTTGTCCTTCGGGTGTTGAGTTTGATAAGTTCTTTATAGATTTTGGATACTAGCCCTTTCTCTGATATGTCATTTGCAAATATCTTCTCCCATTCTGTCGGTTGTCTTTTGGTATTGTTGACTGTTTCCTTTGCTGTGCAAAAGCTTTTTATCAAAATGCCTTGATTTTTAAAGGACAGCAGAAGCTGGAAGTTGTAACTCTGACCTTTGCCACGAGGTGTCACCAAACACCCACTGATTGTGCAAGAGCAGCTCATTCACTTGGGAAATGGATAATTGGACTTACTTTCTTCTTTCATAAAAAAAGAAAAAGTCTTTTTAAAGACTTTTAATTACGGTGTCTAAAAATGGAAAGGAACTGATGAAAGCCAACTCTATTGGTTTCTTACTTCAGACCCAGGATGGTATTCACGGATTCTGTCAGCTTCCTGAGTTGGATAAAACATTTTGCATTTGTTTGTGTATTTTTTTTTTTTCTAGAAAGTTGGTCTGTAATGGACATCAAATGATCAAACAGAATGTGTCTCACAAATTGTTAGAAATTACTAATAATTCCCCTACTTTCAGATAGGACTGCATATAACCAATTTAGTTAAGAATCTGTTATATTTTAAAAGGTTTTTGAAGAGGACTATTTCACAGCAGCAACATTCATCCGTGTTCCTCAGTTGCCATTGTCAGAGCAATCCATCCTTTTACTTAACTGATGCTCCCCACACTCCTTTTTTCAAACTTAATCAGCCTTTCAGAATGCTGACTAATCTCAGTCCTTCTAACACAGTGGTTCTCAAGGGTATTATTACTGAGAATTACATTATTATTGAGAATATCATAGTATTTTTTAAAAGATTTATTTATTTATTTTAGAAAGACAGAGAGGGAAAGAGGGAGAGAGGGCAAGGTAGAGGGAGAGAAAGTCTCAAGCAGACTCCATGCTGAGCGCGGACCCTGATGTGGGGCCCAATCCCAGGACTCTGAGATCATAACCTGAGCTGAAACCAAGAGTCGGACGCTCAACAGCCTGAGCCCCCCAGGCGTCCCGAGAATATCATATTAATGTTGTTGCTGGAGCATCAGCATCAGCACCTGTGAGTTTGTTAGAAATGCAAATTTTGGGGCAACCTAATGAATCAGAAACTTTCCACTAACTAAACATTTTGGCGTTTCTCTTCCGAGCCCTCTCTGAATTCCTACCTTTTTTTCCCCCTAATTTGAAGTCTCCAACTACACAGCTCCTCTGTGTAAGCCAGTTCTGGCCCCATCAGGGAGCCTCAGAAGATTGCCTGCCTTGAATCTGGCACCGGATTGGTTTTTACAACCACGTCGCTGTCTTGCTGGTTTATAATCTTACTGTTACCTACGATTATTCCGAGGATGTTTTTTTTTTTTCCTTCTTTTTTTTTTTTTCCCCTGACGTGCTTGTGCACAGCTGGACATTCCTCATCTGATATTTACACGAGTTTTCTTATTTTTTTTCCTGTGGTTTACGGCCTTCCTATTTTCATTCGGTTTTTTGTTTATTTCTGTAATTTCTCTAATTTACCAAGGTCACTTTGAATTCTGACCCACGCTCTGAGTTTTATTCCGTGGTGTGATTTTGCACACTAAGGATGGTGGTGTTTCTCATTCCAGGCTGTGGATGAGGGCCTAGAACTCCAGCCTCCCTAATTATTATTTTGCTTTTCCCCTGCCTGGGTGCTGCTCATGTGTTTTCTTTCATCAGGGGGGCAGGGGCGATAAAGGTGGAGCTCTGAGGAAGTGCTTTTGCTGCTTTTGGTGTCATCTGTATTTACCTCTCTCCCCTGCTTGCGCTTCTAACCAAAGAAGGATTCTACTCTTTCATATGATGGGTTGCCAAAACATCTTGTTCACTGAAATGAAAGTACTTTGTATTTTTTTAAAAATCAGCAAAATCTTTGATGTTCATGTTTCTTGCATTTATACCTTGAGTTAGACGGCATGACTTCTTCATGGGAACTTTAATTTTTCCATAAGGCATGAAAAGCTGCAGTGATTAAGGTCACACAATTCGATTTCGTGGCAGAACCTTGGATTCTGACCCCCAGCCCTGGGTACTTTTCAGAGTCCACCTTGTCAATTTGCATCCACCTCATCACCCATAATGAGTTCATTATTTTATAGGGGTTGAGCCTATATTTGCCCTAGGGCTTACTAACTGGAAAGTCCATTCGTTTTGTCTATCTACCCAAGAGTCCTACTATCAGCCATCTTAATTGCTGTGAATTCATCCTGAACACATTCACTGAGAACCTACTATGTGTCAGGGGCTTTGGAATGTACCAGCAACCATAATACTATTTGGATGTGATTGAACAATTATAAACCTTCTCACATGTGCTTGTCTCCTGTGCCCTTTGATGCATGCAGTACTGTGATGTAGGTAGGGCAGCTTGGGTTCAAGCCCACAGTCCTTGGTAGTATTTGTTCCATACTTGCATTGATGGGTTAGCTGCAGAGGTAGAAGGCTGGAGAGATTTTTCTTTTTCTTTTTTGCTTTATTAAGGTTTTCAAACAGAGCTGCTCCCCAACCATCTCATGTAGAGACTTGTTAATCTTCCTCTTAAAGGTTATTGCCAGTCTGCCTTGTTGATGCTTTTTACACTGTGTCTCATGACTGAGAAAGAAGTGGCCTAAGGGTCAGAGGGCTTCAAATAATTGATTTTCTTCTTCATAAAAGGTTAATAGTTAAAATTATATAAAAATCAAGGACTTCGGTTAATCAAGAGAATGAAAAGGCTCTCCAAGAACCTGGAGAAGGTATAAGTAACCATATAACCTTCTAGGATTAGTACCCAAAATATATAAAGAGCACAAAGCAATAAGAAAAAGACAAACGTTCCAGTATAAAAAAGGGCAAATGACAGAAAGAGGAATTTCACAGAAGAGGAAATATGAGTTCTGACATAAAAAGTTGTTTGACCTAAAAAGGAATGATGCAAATGCAATTAAGGTTGGAATGGGATGCCATTGTGTTTGTCCTGGACTGGCCAAAATTAAGAGTCTGATAATCCCAAGTGCTGACGGTTATGTGGAGTAATGGAAACTCATGACTATAGTTGGTAGGCTATAGTAAAATGGCACAAACACTTTGAAAATAATATGGCACTACCTTGCAAAGTTGACCTAGTACTATCCTATGAACAAGTAATTTTCTTTAAGGCATATACCATAGAGGAAATTTAGTATGTGTTTGTAGTAGCAAAAACTGGGAAATAGCCAGAAGTCCCTTGGTAAGAGAATAGATAAATATACTGTAGTAATTTCACACAATGAAGTGTTGAACATCAGTGAAAATGTATTCTCAAGTTTTATGTGATAATATGGAACTTGGTAAATCTTGGCACTGTAATATTGAATGGAAAAAAGCAGGTCCAAAAATATGTCATGTATTCTATTGTATAAAATTCAAAACCAAGTAAAACTCAACAATCTCTCATTTAGGAATACGAACCCATGTGAGGACGTGATTTAAAAAATGCAAGGGGTTATTTATGAGGATGAGGAGGAAGATGATGGGCTTGACGAAGAGACAGATTCGAGAGCATCACAATTGTTTTAGACCTTATGTTAGCTTATAGAGTCATATGAGTTTTTCTTATTATGATGACTCATATTTTACAAAATTCTTCTGTATGTGTTTGTACACATCATGCATGTTTAAGAAAAGTAAACTGATAATTTAATTTTCCTATTGGTCAAGGGGCAACACATGAAATGCATTTATGTAACAGCGTCTTCTTTAGTTCTTTCTGTGGTTACTGCCTAACCTAATTGTGAGTGTTTCCCGCAGTGTCCTTGGCTTTCCTGTGTGGCCTGAAGCATGCGGAGGAGAGCTGTGAAGCCTCCAGCTGCACATACGTGCAGTGTGATTTGACTGTCACTGTGGGGACAGAGACACTGCCCCAATCATGGCCTTACCTCTACATTTGTGAAGAAAGTCCCCAATGCCTCTTTGCACCAGATCATTGGACAGAGTCAGCGTCCCCCTGGTTCTCAGGCCTTTTCATCAGGTAACCCTGTCTTCTCCCTCCCTGACCTTCCCCACAAATGCATGGCCAATGGACAGATGGAACCATCAAGAACTGCAGGCTGTGTGGACATGGCCCCCAGGGCCTACCACTCTTGTTAGAGGGACCATTCCGTTGTGGATTCCAGCCAGTCTGCATATCAAAGCATCTCCTGTCTTTTCAAGTGTTCGAGAGAACATCTGAAAAATCTGCCCAGTAAACAGCTCACTTTGTTCTTGCTTAGATTTTAATATTTATCTTCCGATCCAAAGCAACATCTGGTGAATGCCAATGGGGAAAAAGATTAGACATTATGAAAAACAGAAGGCTCTTTTCCCTTTTCCTTTTTCTTTTCTTTCCAAACAGATTCACAAGTATGAAAAAAAGTCATAGAGAAATCTAGCAGATTGCACAATGTTTATTCAAAAGAAGGGGGGATGTGCAGGCAGAATTACTGTAGATCTAGGATTTAGGAGCCATAAGCTTATGAAGATTTTTTGAACTTAAAAAACAAACAAATCAATACCACCACTTTCCAGGTAAAACCCTCTTTTCTAAACACACTTAAGGAAAACGTGTGATCCTGTTGGTGACTCAGGACAGCCTTAATTTCCGCCAGCAGTTCTTTTCCCGTGCAGTGTGAAATTTTAGTGCTGAATGTCGCCCTGCACTCTTCTTTATTTCTTATCTAGATAGAGAGGTCACACCTGGTTGTTTAATGAGGGCCTATCTTCCCATTCAAAATTAAAAATAAACAAGACTCATTACCCAGAATGAAAGAGATAACCAGCACTTTTGCTGACAGTCTGACTTTTTGATGTCCCAAGACAGCCTGTGTTTTAGGACGAATCATCACCAGAGAGAGGTTTGTGTTTAGCCAGAGGAAGAGAGGAACCTCCTTGGCTGGTTGCTTTCTGGAAGGTGTGAAGAACCCTGTTTAGGTCATACAGGGAATGGGGTACTGGAGGTTGTACTCAGGCAGGACTGGACTTCAGAACTCACGAATGCTGGATACCAAGAAACACATGTCAGGTCCTAGCTCAGCTGAATATGAAGACTTCCCCAAATCCCCCCCAGCAATTCTTTGAAGTTCTTCTATGTTCTTCTTCTCTACTCAAGAAGTTGCTGAGGGAACAGCCTCAGACCCTATTAACAGTGATGCCCTTCTTATTGATATCATTTGGCAATAGGCACTGATCAACTTAAAAGTCTCCATTCCCTGTGTTCTAGTAATTTCACTTCTAGGATTTTAAGAAGGCAGTTAGAAAGATGTAATATTTTTGAAAAACTACATTTTTTGAAGTTTTAGGTATAATAACAAAAAATTTGGAATGAAGTATTTAGTATTAAAGGATGAATTTAAATACTAATATCCTAGGAAACCTTTAAAAATCATGATGTAGAATATTTAACTGAAGAGGGAAATGCTTACCATATGTTGGGAAGTAAAAAGGACAGGTCTCAAAATAGTGTATCGATTTAATCTTTTTTTAAAAAGATTATTTATTTATTTATTTATTT
The DNA here is from genome assembly GCF_054177405.1 of Leptonychotes weddellii. Lineage (NCBI taxonomy): Eukaryota > Metazoa > Chordata > Mammalia > Carnivora > Phocidae > Leptonychotes > Leptonychotes weddellii. The sequence continues at coordinate 39,721,002 of NC_138376.1, read as the reverse complement.
ATTTATTTATTTATCAGAGAGAGAGCACAAGCAGGGGGAGCAACAGAGGGAGAGGGAGAGGGAGAAGCAGACTCCCCACTGAGCAAGGAGCCTGATGCGGGACTCGATCCCAGGACCCTGGGATCATGACCTGGGCTGAAGGCAGATACTTAACCAACTGATCCACCCAGGCATCCCTGTATCGATTTAATATTAATGGTGTATATAGTACATATGTTTCTATACACATATAACAGATGATCAGAAAAAAGACTAGAAAAATGTATTCTTAAATGTTAAGTGCCTACCCTAGGTGATTGGAGTATTACTTACATTTATTCATTGAGTTTTTATGAATTTTTTTCAGTGAACATATACTAATTTAATAACCAGAAAACAAACTATAATTATACAAGTAGTATTAAAAAACTATATGCCAAATGGCTTACCTTGTTTCCTCTTAAGATTATGCTTGTGAACCTGGAGAACCACTTGCCATTATCTTTGCAAGGAACTCATTTCCATTAAATGCTTTATCCTATCCACTTGCCAGCCACTACCTCTATGGATCTGATGTTATTTGGCAAAGGTAGATATATATCTGTGGCAAAAATATGCCCAGTTCATCCATCCATCCATCTATCCATCCATCCATCCATCCATCCATCCATCTGTCTATCCACCCATCCATCCGTCTATTCAGAATTTATCAAGTGTCTACTATGTTGTAGGTACTGTGCCAGGAGCTGGTAACTCAGTGAGGAACAAGATGGCAAAATCCCCACCTTTAAGGGTAGAGGAGGAAGCCAGACAATAAACAAGATCACATGTTGTGATAAGGGCTAGAATGTGATAGAAAATCATGGGGGACTACTATATACACTGTGCTCGGGGGAGGCTGCTCTGGAAGGTCTTTTGCTGAGCTAAGGAGAAGAAGAGTCATTATGGATGGTCAGGCAGTAGGGGTAGCAATGCAAAGGCCCCATCACATTTTTATGAACTGTCAGAGGCCAGAAGGGTAGGAGTAGAGTAAGAAGGAGGGAAAGTTCTCTACTTGAGCTCCGGGAGGTATTTAAGGTCTTGGAGGCCCTCGTAAGGAGTTTAGATTCTATTCTAAGGACACACTAAGTGTCTTTCCAGAGTCACACAGTCCAGCCTTGGCAGTGTCAGGACTGGAACCCAGACCCCTTGGTTGACAGTGTACTTGGCACGATGTTGTGCCTTCAGCATCAGGAATGAGAGCCTGGGCTGAAGTGTGTGGTTCAGTGAGGTTCCAGAACCACCAGAAGCAATTTCAGGCTAAGTGAGGGAGACATAAACACTGCAGATGTTTTTGATGCCTATCCTAGAGAGTGAGTGCATGATTACCTGCTTACTTTTGGATCTGATTAGACCAACTGAAAGAGCCACAGATTAGGAGTCAGGAAATTTAGGTGCTAGAAGTCTCTTTTCCACCATTTGAACCAAAAATGTTTATCACATTCCCTCAAAATAAATATTTATGTGTGTGCGTGTGTGCATGCACAACTATATTATCTACATTTGTGTATGTCTATATACACACTATTTATACTTAATTCATAGGATTATTGTGGAAGAAAACACAGAATAGTAGCTATTAGGAAACTTGTAAGTTTCATAAATGTTAGTCTATTTTGATATCTTGGTGTCTTGGCTATTTTTGATGATGGACTTTTAACGAAAAATAACCTCTAACGAGATTACCAGGGAAAATACAAAACGAAATATGATCTAAAGCTTGTAAAAAAGTCTAAGCTAACAGAAAGTGGTTTTAAGCCTTTCAGAGCAAGAAGAACATGATTATGGAAGACAGTGCATTGCCACTGACAAATGAGAGGATTGTTGGGTGACTTAACCCATTTTTCTCTAGTCTTTGCAGATGAAGAGCCTAGAGAGGGCAGAGGAAGGCTCATCAACAGGGTAGAAGCTCAAGACCAGAAAAGGTTGTACAGGAAGTTGGTCACTCCTTTCCTTGAGTTCAAGTCTATATCCCAGATCATTTATATACTGAGTACAAAATACTTGCTTGTAGGATTGAGGATCATTAGTTGCTGGTAGTGAACATGAGTGGGGGCACACCACAGATAGAGGAAATGGCCAAATACTCTTTCCCTTGCCTAAAAAGGGAAAAAGGGAATTCTGGAAATTTAGACACCTAAGCTTGTGTTATCCCTGACAAAATTCCAGAATGAATTATTAATCATATGATTTGTGAGCTTTCGGAAATAGAAGTACAGATCTTCCTTGACTTACAACGGGGTTATGACCTGATAAACCCATTGTAAGTTGAAAATGCCATAAGCTGAACATGCATTTAATATACCTAACCTACCGAACATCATAACTTAGCCTCGCCTACCTTGAACATGCTCAGAACACTTACATTAGCCTACAGTTGGGCAAAATCATCTAACATGAAGCCTATTTTATAAGAAAGTGTTGAATGTCTCATGTAATTTCTTGGCTACTGTACTGAACATGAAAAACAGAATGGTTGTATGGGGATAGAATGGCTATAAGCGTATCAGCTATTTATTTTCGTGATCGTGTGGCTGACTGGGAGCTGCAGCTGCCCAGCGTCACGAGAGAGGATTGTACCATATATCCCTAGTCAGGAAAAGATCCAAATTCAAAATTGGAAGTGTGGTTTCTACTAAGTGGGTATTGCTTTTACACTATCATAAAGTCAAAAAATCGTAAGTCAGATCATTGTAAGTCAAGGACTGTCTGTAGTTATCTGGGTACTGGTTCATAAGGAACATGATGGTGTGGTAAACCAACTTTATTTCCTTCCTGATATATTTATAAGTGATTTCTGGTGGAAAGAGAGAGAGGGAGAGAGCCTCTCAAACTATTCTAACAACTCCAACCCCCACCCCCCAGGAGTAAAAGGAAGGTTCTAGCTGCCAGCACCAACTAGCTCTAAAGTCGGGTGTTTTATTTGGAAAATCCATGTGAACTTTGCCTTCTATTCAATCATGTTTCCATATTTATCTAAATATTACATTACATTTTAATTTACAAGTTAAATTACTTTGCTTTCCTTTTCTGAAACTTTGAGTACAAGTGACACTTTAGGAGTGGACATTTTATTTATCCTGTGGCTCTGTCTACCCGCTGGATCATGGCTCAGCTAAATGGATTTGTAGTTACAAGACAGGCTCCAGGTTCAAAACGCATTTGAGCAATGGATCTATATCAGTGAGATGACATGTAATTCCCGCACTTACATTTCAACAATAATAGCGCCAACATCAGCACCACCAAAAACTGTAACTTTATTGGGCACTTACTGTGTGCCAGATTCTTTGCAAACCACTTTGTAGGCTGCATTTCACCCCACCCCCTCAACACCTATATAAAATAGGTACCCGATGATTATAACTCCATTTTATAAATGTGGAAACCAAAGCTTAGAGAGTCATGTCTTTATAACGTCCTATAGAAGGTAGATATCTGTTCGGGGATTCAAATCTAGCTGGTCTGCTTCCTAGCCAAACCTCTGCATGCTAATGCTTCTCAGAAAATCAGTTGGACAAATACAACATGGCGAAATCCTCAGGCATTGTGGCTCTGAGACTGAGTTTACCACCATCTTAATTTCAGCATGGGGCTACAAAGCAAGCACAGTGTTAGATGTCCATGGGAAGGAGGACTCAGGTAAAAGAAGAACCACAGCCCCAGGGGCCAGCTCAAGCTATGTGTGTTCAGTTCTGGGCTGCATAGTGTTAAAATATGGACAGTCTCTAGTAGGTCTAGAGCACAGTGGGTATGGAAGCCCTGACTCGGTGAATACGATGCTGGGAATATTTTACTGTGAGGAAGAGAAGACTAAGTAGGTGTGGTAGTTCTCCTTCTTGGTATTTCTAGCAAATTGCGGGAGAAACCATTTTGACATTAATTTGAGAAGAGATGCTCTAGTTCGACATGATTTATAGTTTCTCAAGCAGTGACCTTTTGTCCTTTCCGTGGCCCTTGCTGGTCTTCCCATGGGATCTGCCTTCTTCGTGCAGATGTTCAAACAGCATCTCAAAACTCGAGAGTCCTGCTCTAGGAGACAGGACCCCTGGGTTCTAATCTCGGAGCTGCTGTACTTCTGTGTTTGGCTTTATGCAAATCTCCTGATCTCTATCTCTTTATGTTACATTTTTTTGTGCCTCTATCTACTTTACTGGCCCAAATGAGATCATACGAATGAAGTTGTTGAAAAGTATGAGACATCATGCATTGTGGTTACTAATAATCTCTGAGTTAGTTGCAACAATGCCTAAAGCCAGGATTATTGTTGAATAAGTATCACACCTGTTGGGGACTACAGCCTGCAATATCCACACTTTCGCCTCCTCTAGGCAGCGTATTTTTAGACTTTCTGTAGCGCTACACTGCTGTTTGTCATTTTAAATCCAGTCTGGCTTCTCTCCTTAAAGCAAGAGGACTTTTAAAGCGAGTGGCTTGTAGCATAACTGGCACATATATCGAATCTCCTTAGTCTGGGCTGTTAAGTAAGTTTAATTAATTTACTAAGTTAATGTTCCACTGCTAGCAACAGAATCTCATTGCCATCAGCTGGGGAGAGGGAATTGAAAGCCTAAATGAGCTCATTTTTTCACAGTTGGAATTAGGGACCAGTTAGCCAGTTGTGTGTGTTTTCCAATTTCTCCATCTGCCCTGGGGGGATTCAGGCAATTCACTCCCCCAACACTAAGTGTGAGTAAGAACAGAAAGAGGGAAGGGGGAAAGAAAAAAAAAAAAAAAAAACAACACCTCTGCCCAACATTTGCTTCCATTTTTGGAACTGGAAGTATTGTGTGCACATTGCTTGTTAAGTTGTGCTTTGGAAAAGCTTTTGCTAATGTTCCTAATAGATTCGGAAAAGAGAAAGGCCTCAGTGAAAGATGTTTACCGTGTGCATTTTCATTGCAGCGTGTGCAGATAAAAGGAAAACAAACAATAAAAGAATGGAAACAAAATTACAGAAATTTGCAAAATTTGACAAATGGTGGCCTGTAGTTGCCACAAGCTAATGGCTTGCAATGATTAATAAGAGTAAAAATAATTGCATTTCATTAAGATTGATGACACCCCATTTAACCTCCCCTCTCGTTTCAGCCCTAAAGTGGAAAGAGATGAAGTTCTCATCTATAATAGCTCTTGTAACATCGCCATGGAAACTGAGGCAAAGATGGAGTGTGAGACGCCTAATCAGCCAATTACCGCCAAGATTACTGAGATACGGAAGAGCCGGGGCCAGAACACTCAGGTATAATCAAATCTTTTTTACAGACTGATTCAAACAGCTCAAATTAAATTTGTAATATTGTGTACATTAAAAAAACAATTTAGCCCAAATGGCAGCGATATATAATATTAAATGCTCTCAAACTTTGGGAAGCTGGTCTAATGCACAACATCTGAATTCATAGTTAACTATGGTTAATCATATATTTTCTCAAAAACAAATGAGTGCTGCCTGGGCTCTTTTAAAGCAAATTCTGAACAGATAATCTCCTCGGTGTTTTGTCCTGCTCTCCGCATGCATGTTTGAAAGGGGCTCTCTGTGGTTTATTTCTTCACGAAATAAATGGGCCTCAATTTAACTAGGCCCTTCTGGAAGGTTTCAAAAATCACTCAGCCATCCTCAGGTGGTGGGACAGTGATGTCTGCTGGTCCATCTGGCTCATCTGTTCTGTGGAGGGCATAGTGGAAGCTTTGGCTTTTGAGGGCATTACGTGAAAATCAGAACTGTAAAGCACTGCTGGGACTCTTCACCTTAATTTATCCATTTTGACGTCATCTAAACCACTCTTCCCAGTGGCTCCCCGAAGAATGTGCTCTTCAAAGTCCCCCCTGAGAGATTCCACAGCCTCCCCAGGGAATTTTCGAGAATCGAAATCAGAGGCTGAGGGCTCTTTGGAAGTATATCAGATAATCTTTTACAACTCTCTGGGCTTCTCGTGATACACAGATAAAAAATAATATTTATTGAGCACCTACTCCCTTAGGTGCCTTTTTCATTATGAAAGCCATTCTTAGTTTTCCTCTTTTTGTCTCCTTTATTTGTAACAAACATTTACGGCGTGCCCATCATGTGCCACACACTACCCGAGATTCTCCAGTGAATGTTGCTTCATTCAGTCAAACCTTCCCAATACCAAACTATACTTCCTGGGTGGGTAGGCGTGGTTTTCCTTCTTTCTTTCTTTCTTTCTTTTTTTTTTTTTTGAATAATTTCAGACTAGTGTCAAAATGTATGCAATTACAAATAATATAACTTTTTTGTTCTTCCTTAACTCTTCCCTGTCTGCCTCCTGCCCACCGCCCCCGGGGCCTCCCTAACCTCACCTCCCCAGGCTCCTCACACCCCTTCACCTTCCCTTCAGGGAAGACTGCACCAGCCTGTCACTTCTGGCTTCCTTGTGTCCCCTGAATATGCCTTTTCCTTTCAGTCCATTGCCCATTTTATCATCTCCGGGACTACAGTCCTCGGATCATAGACTCCCCCCTCGCTCCCATGCCCCTTTCTTGCAGTTGGCTCTCCGTGACGTCTCAAATGCTGATCACGGGGCCGCGGGTCTGCTGAGCTGCATTGTGTATCAGTGTTGTACTGTGGAACGAGAGCTGTGGGACACCGAGCAATCTCTACATCTTCCTGGGCCACAGTCTCTGTCTGGGCAATGATGTGAGTTGTTGGGATGCTCATGGGAGCGATGCCAGTGAAAAGAAAGGAGAGACAGGTTGCACGGTGCTGAAGAGAGGGCTGTGGAGCTAGACTGTGGGGACTTGAACCTATCACTTGCTACCTGGCGGGCTTCAGATAAGTTACTTAACCCCTCTGTGCTTCAGTTTTCTCATCTGTAAAGTGGGGATAATAATAGTACCCATCTGATAGGATTGGTTGGATGTTGGTGTCCTGACATGTGAGCCGCTGCATCTGCCCCTCCCGCTGAGCGGATGCCCACAGTTAGCCATCCCTAGCAGTGTTCGTCCAGTAGCAGTAGTGCTAGGAAATGGTATGGCATGATTTCTCGGGGGCGCTTGCGCTTCGACCACATTGTTTTGCTTCTTAGATTTCATTTAAAATTTCATCATCTCAAAGAATAATTTTGAATTTTTTTTCCCCAGAGGCTTAATTGCCTGTCTTCTTTAAATATTTGTGCAGCATGTATTTATTGAGTTGCAGCCATTGTCAAGCTTCTCTGCCATGCTCTGAAGGAGATTAAAAAAAAAGGAACATGGAGGGGCGCCTGGGTGGCTCAGTCGTTAAGCGTCTGCCTTCGGCTCGGGTCATGATCCCAGGGTCCTGGGATCGAGCCCCGCATTGGGCTCCCTGCTCGGCGGGAAGCCTGCTTCTCCCTCTCCCACTCCCCCTGCTCGTGTTCCCTCTCTCGCTGTGTCTCTCTCTGGCAAATAAATAAATAAAATCTTTAAAAAAAAAAAGTAACGTGGAAAGAGACCCCTTTAGGGGATAATAAGGAAGAGAGACCATATAGGAAGTAGGTAAGGTTTGAAGAAGGACACATAGAGTCAATTCATCACAGCTGGAGGAGAGGTTGTACACCCTCTAGACAAGCCCCTTCATTCAAGAGCTGAGTTAACTGAGGTCCTTAAAGAGAGGTGACCTGACAAAGGTCACACACCTAGTAATTTGGCATGATAGCCTGTGTGACCATCAATCACTATGGGGGAAGTAAGCCATTCAATCTTTAGGAACCAGAAGGGCATGTCTGTCAAAATCTACTAGGCCAGTGCCAGTGTCTAGGAGACCCCAGTCCTGGGATGTCTGGTTACCCTATGGATGTTGGGATGTCTGGCTTCCCAGCTCAGATGTGGGGGTGACCTGTCATTTGTGTTGGCATACACAATTGCCTTATCTGGACATGGATCTGGGGAAAACCAGTGCTGACAGGTGCTTAACCAGGGCTAGAATTCAGGTCTCCAGCTCTAAGTACTAGGTGAGAACCTTGGAACACACGTTCCATAGAATGTTAATAAATATTTTGTGATAAAAGTGTTCCAAGGTCAAATGCATTTGTGAAAAGCTAAACAAAGTTATATATATATATGTGTGTGTATATATATATATATATATATATTTTTTTTTTTTAACCAAAGGACATTTGAGAACATTCCACATGTAAGAACATAATGGGAATTTCCAAGAGAGAGCTTTTGTGTGGAGTATTATCCAAACTTGTTTGTTCATGGAACACTTTATTTTCACAATTGAGGTTCATATCTGTCCTGCTGTTCTCACTTTAGGAAATGTTGCTCATGCCATGCTCTTCCCCTACCATCAAGTATGGGATCAGAAGTGGGAAAGATTACTTCCAGATGGGGCAGCCATTTAGGTCGGCTGAAGTAGGTGGCATTTGTATCTTGCCTTCAAGAATGGGCAGGGTTTAGGCATTCGGGGTTGCGGAGAAAAGGTGTTTCTGGTGGAGGAACCACTATGGACAAGTCACTGAGGCAAGAGCCCATGGGAATAGTGAAAAGAACATGATGTGTGTGAAGGGGACTAGTGAGTTCTAGGTTTGGGAAGGTAGGATGGGCTGGGGGTGGCAGGTTAAGGGTTTGGCCCTTGAATTCATCAGGTGACAGATCATCTTCAAGGAGGCCCCGCAGGATCACAGGTGTGCTTCAGTCACATTGATTGGTTGCTGGGTGTGGGATGCCCTGGGGAATCTAGGGGAGGCAGGATAGAGATAATTGAACTAGGGAAGTGATGGAGAGAATGGAGAGGACGAACACACACAGTAAACCGCACTTGATAATTTGTGTTAGTCAAAGTGTTCAAAGATATGGAAAATCAAATGGGGCAGGTAGAAAATGACATGCTGACTTTCCAAAATGATCTTTGCAAACTTTTGAACTCTCTCTCTCTCTATATATATATAGATAGATAGATATAGATATAGATATAGATAGATATATCTCTCTCCATGCTCATGACTCCCAAATTGTAATCTCCATCCCAGGAGCTCTTCTGAACTTTAAATTCCCGAACCTTAAGGCCTACTGATATCTTCATTTGGATATGGAAGTGGCATCTCTCTGGAAGGGCGGAGGGGCAGGAGCACATGACTCCTGATCGCTGCTGCTTGTTCCCGCTATCCCCCATCCCCCACCGTCCTGGACCGAGCTGGTGTCAGCTCTGTCTTTTCAGTTGCTCAGGCCATGGAGGTATCCTTGATCCTCTGAATTCTCTGTCAAATCCATCAGGAAATTATGTTGGCTGTGCCTTTGTAGCAAGTTAGCCATCATCATCACTATCACATTTTGCTGAGTGTTACAAGGCTCACCTAATTAGGGTCCCCCTGCTTCTACCCTTGCCTCCCTTCGATCTCTATTAATGGGGCCCTAATGATCATTTCAAAATATCTCAGATGATTTCACTCTTCTCAAAAACTTTCCAGTGACTCCCAGATTCTCTTGCAATTAAAAGTCAAGTCCTGACATTGACCTAATGGGCCATTCTCTGCACCAACCCCCTCCTCCAATTCCTCTCTGCCTTCACCACTGATTTTTGTCACCTTTGTCTGCTCTCACCACTGATTTTTGTCACCTTTGTCTGCTCTGTTCCAAGCCACTGGCTCCTTGCAGTTTCTGGACCATGCCAGGCTTGCTTCCACACTGAAACCTTTGCATTTACTGTTCCTTCTGCTTGAATACTCTTCCTCCTCCTCTTTTTAAGTACCACCTTTCACTTTTAACTTTTTGCTGAGGAGTTACTTCCTCATTGAGGTCGACACTTACCATTCTATTTAAAACTGCAACCCAGGGCTGCTCACCCCATATATCATGCTTGCAATTGCCCTTACTCTGTTCTGTTTTCCCATAGTCCTTACCACCTGCCAATATACTATGCAAGTTACTAATTTATTATGTTTATTATTTAGTGTCTGGCTTTTCTTGCTTAGAATATGACCTCCAAGAAGGCAGAAATGTTTGCCTACTCTGTTCACTGGTATATCCCAAGTAGCTCGAACAGAAACTGAATGAACTGTACTAATGAACAATATAGAAATGCAAATGAGGATAGTTAAAAGAAGCCAAATCACATGTTGCTTCTCTAATCCTATCCTCTGAAGATTATATCTGAAAGGAAACACACACAAACACATACACCACAGGTATACACACATACATTTGCACACAAACATGTTATTGTGTTATTTGTATTATTCTTCAACTTGTATTTTTTAAAAAAATCTAATGGCACTGTAGTATATAAGCTCCTTGAATAGGAGAACTTTATCACTGCTGTTTCCAAATGCCTAGAACTCTGCCTAGTACGCAGCAGATCTCATTAACAATTATGGAATGGATGAATAGATTTATAAATGAATGAATACATCATGGTCTTCTTTTCATTTTAGCTCAGGTACATTCTTCTTTTTTTCAGAAGACATTGATTACGACTACTATGTATCACTGTGATACACTGAAACAAGAGAAAGTATATTAGAACGAAGAATCTGAAAGAATGGGTGCTATAAGACAATCTGTGGGTTTGAGGGATTTCTGAAGGACAAATTGGGTTGGATGCATAGAGAAACCAGAGCTGAATAAACACAAACCAAAGTAAGTTTAGAGAGAGAACTGATAGAATACAGCTATACTCTTCTGTGGAGCTCTGGGAGAAATTCCAAGCTTGAGTCAGGGCAGACATTGAGTCAGGGTAATTAACGAAAGGATTGCTTGTGGGAATTGCTGGGTTGACATGTCTTTTCTTCTTTAAAAATTTTTTTAATTAATATATAATGTATTATTTGTTTCAGGGGTACAGGTCTGTGATTCTTCAGTCTTATATAACTCACCATAACACATACCCTTCCCAATGTCCATCACCCAGCCACCCCATCCCTCCCACCCACCTCCACTCCAGCAATCCTCGGTTTGTTTACTGAGATTAAGAGTCTCTTATGGTTTGTCTCCCTCTCTGGTTTCGTGGGTTGACATTTCTTCTCTCTCTCTCTCTCTTTCTCTCACTCCCTCTCTCCCTCCCTTTTCCCCTCTCCTCCCCTTTGCCCCTCCCCCCTCCCTCTTTCCCTTTGTACAGGAAAGGGTTAGATCTGTGGCTCTCAAGGTGAAGCCTTAAGAGTAGCTTGTAAAAAAAAGAGGAATTATTTGTTTGGGAGCAGGAGATAGGTTTGGTCTACTGTGGACCTTAGGACCGCTCTCAAACTCAGTTAAATCCATGCAGCTCTGAAACTCTCTGGAAGGGCGGAGGGGCAGGAGCACAGCATCTTCTCCATTTTTGCCTCCAAGGAATTCCTTTACGTTCACTTGACTCATCCAGATGTTTTACCAGCAATTTCAGTTGTGATAACTGGAAGAGGTTTCTCTGAACATCTGATCTGCCATATCAGTGGAAAAAGAAGTCTGAAAACAGTGCTGTTAACGTTATCTGGGAAATGATTTTAAACCTGGAATCCTATATGCAGTACTGTTTGGAGTAAGAACAAAGTAAAGACATACACACTATACAAAATTCAGAAAGCTTATCACCCTTGTGCACTCTCTGAAAAATGATGTACTCTGGCAAATTGTAAAAGGAATCCAGGAACAGAGATGACATGGGATACAGGAAACAGTAATGAACCAATAGCCCCCCAAACAGCAAAAAACATAAAAATCGTTGAAAATGTGGCTGTGAAGCTTAATATAGATAAGAATGGATTTTTAACCAGAGTCGGTGATCTGTTTCATGTAGGTATAATAAAAGGAGAACAAGAAACAGAGGCATAAATCTCTTCTTTGATAAAATGAGAGGACATTTATAACACAAATACAAGTATTATATGAAGATGAAAAGTAAGAGAGGTGCAAATGATTTAGCGGGGTGGGGTGGAGGCAAGTCAAAATTAAGTTCCTGCAAAGGGAAATTTAGATAAAAAGCAAGACAGTTTGCCCCCAAAGAACCCTAAAGAAGCTTTAGATTTAGAGAAATATAAGTACCAGGAAATAGGTCTGAGGCAGGGTGCTAAAAGGTATGTGTGTGGGGGGTTATTTGAAATCCCCTATAAAGAGTGTCTAAATCCCTAGGACACTGCTCCTGACAGACCCAACCAGACATCTCTTCCCACCCCTCCCTCCAGGATGCAGAGGCAAAATTTGTGGACAAATTGGATTAGTAAGATATTAGTGAGGCACTTGATGCCAAACACAGGGAGATGGGGATGGAGGCTGGTACTGAAATCTGGCAGATGAATGAGAAGTCTGCCTGCTCGTTAGAGAGAGGTCAACCTCCTCTGATACTGCTATGTTCTTTCCTCTGCCCAGCTCAGAATCCTGGCAACCCAAGTGCTCCTCCTTCTAGAAAGGAGACAAAGATCCTTCTTTGGAGAGATTAAGTCACAGTAAAGACCCACAAATTTTGACATTAGGAAGCGTCATGAAGTCCTGCTTGCACAGATCATCCACTTAGATTTTTAGTGCCTTGCTCTTAAATGTGAATGTGTGGGCTTCTGCTTTTGGCCATGAGAGAATAATGAGTTTTAGACTACCCTCCTGCCATACGCAACTGCAACTACGTAACTAGTCAAAATGTATCAGATAATAGTCAGCACAAGGCTGTGATCCTTGAGAGAAGGGGAACACACCAGGAGAGTGGTTTTCTGCCTGGGAGCACAACTCCAGACACAGCGCACTGGAAACAGAACCCAAGCAGAGAGAAGAGAGAAGCAGTTTCACCAGCAGGAGCAATCCAAGATTGGAGTACAATCCAATTGTAGGGAGCTGGTATGGAAAAGGGGGTAGAAGTAGGAGGGATAGAAAAATATTGACTGAAATAATGGCCCCAAATTTTCCAACTTTGATGAAAATTACAAACCCACAAATCTAAGATTAATGAATCCAAAACAGAGGAAACATAATGAGCGAGATCCATTACTGGAATTCTCAGTAATGTTAAAATGTTAGTTCTTCCAGTTAAGTTCTATGCTCTAAATTAATATTAAGAGTCAATTCAATTCCAGTAACCTCCCAACAGCTCCCTCCCTCCCTCCCTCCCTCCCTTCCCTCCTTCCTTCTATCCTTCCTTTCTTCCTTTTTTTGGGGGGTAGAAATTTCTAGGCTGATTTAAAAATTTTATGGAAACACAATGAATAGCCAAAACTGCCTTGAAAAAGAACAAATTTTGAGGACTTAACACTGCCTGATTTCAAGTCTTACCAGAAAGCTCGGATAATTTATTGGAGATTTATGATCTCATTTGAAAGAGGGGTTCTATTGCTAAATGTATGTTTGAAAGTTCTTGCCACAGCATCATGAAACCCAGGAGAGGGGAAGGATTGAAGGACGGTGCGATGAGGTGTACCAAAAATAACATGATCAGGAGATCCTTAGTAATATTTGAGGCTGTAAGATGGTATTGGTGGGGAGAAGACCCAGATTTTGGAGGGTTAGGGAGTGGCAGGTAAATGCAAGCAGGATGTAGGTCACAAGCAGGAAGAGAAAAGAAGGATGCAGATGAGTATTATGGCTGGGCAGCACCTTCTTCATGCCCAGACTCACCATCACTAGTGCTAGAGATGGTTTCTTCAGTTAAAGGTGCTTGGATTAAAACTGTGATCTTCAAGTGTGTTACTCAACTCGACAAGACCAAGACTCCATAGGGTTCTCACCACGTCCATTCATCTAGTGACCATAGAATAGCTCCCACACAACCCTGATGTCAAGTGGCCAAATCACCACCATCTTTTGGGAAATACTTATATTTTTAAATTTACCTGGGCTCTTCAGTGCACACTTCCCTCAGGAAGATTGTATTTTCCTTAAAATTGAAGGATTTTCCTCTTGGGAAATCCAATAGTACCATCTCAGGAATTTATCTTTTTAAATTATTTAAATTATGTGTATTTATTAAAATATCTTTTCTCCCAACTAGACACTAAATTCTCTGAGAGTGGGATCCATATTGGATTCCTTTTTGATGGACAGATGGATGAAGGTATATATCTGCACTGGATTATTATTTAAAAAGCAAAATCACATTGCTTAATTTAATCTTTACTTTTTGTTGAAGGGGATTCTCCTAGAAGATTAGTGTAATACAGCAATGTGCCAGATTTTACATTTTAAAAATAATGTGTATAGCTAGATAGACACTAATTTGAAATGACTTTCCATTCCCTAATTGGTCGTTTTCCTCCTATTACTGAAACACAAAAATACTTTTCTGCTGTTGTTTCTTCTTCTCTCCTCTCCTTTTGGTTTTCCTTCCCTATTTTTTCTTTTCTTCTCTTACTTTTTTCTTCCCCTCTCCTCCTCTGCCCCCTGTTCTCTCCCTCCCCTCCTTTCCTTCTCCTCTTCTCTTCTTATTCTTCTCCTTCCTTTCAAAGCCCTTTTTATTCCTTGTTTATCATCAGACCTGTGTGCCTGTGGAGGTAGGTGCTACTGAAAGCAAGGTTGAGCTGGTTGTTAGGCCAGACACCTAAGATGTAGGAACTCAACCATCCGTCTCTGACCCGGAGGAAACTTACAGAATCCCTTGTGCCTGTAGTTTCTCTGTGAAGTGAGGCCCCTAAGGTATACCGGTTACCTGTTGTGAGGGCAGGGTGAGTTGGGAAGGCAGGTGGCTTCACATCTGAAAGGGACTTTCCCTCCTTAGGATGATTAGGCAGATAGCAGAGATAGATGGGATACATGATGAACAGGACTCCTGCGACCTGGCTTGTAGTTCTAGAGATGTCCTGTCTGATTCTGAGTATGTGGCAAGTCACTTAACTTTTCAGTTGATTAAAGTTAGTACTACCTGACTTCCAGGTTGTGGAGAGAGGAAGACAATTCATATAAAAGGGTAATAATGGGAGGAAACTAAGAACTCAAGATGATCCTGAGCTCTGAATAAAAACTGGACTTAAGGCTGAGCCTCCTACTTACTTATTGTATAACATTGGGCAAATTTTCTTGATTTCAGTCTGTTAAGTCCTACCTCATACATGTAGAGCACTTAGCGCAGTGTTTCATTCATAGGAAGCCTCCATAATGTGCTGGATATTACCACCTCTGCTTAAATACAGAGCGGGACTCTGCAGTTCAGAAAGATAGTGAGTGTGTGAGTGTTCTTCACACTGTGATGAACGGGTAAGCTGTTATCATTTATGGCATTGTTTACTGTGGTGTTGTCATAACCAGAAGTGGCTATGTAAAAGGGGACTTGCCACTTTTTTGAGCCCAAGACTTTGAAGGCTTCTTTCTCTTGCTCTTTTTTTTTTTTTTTAAAGATTTTATTTATTTATTTGAGAGAGAGAGAATGAGAGAGAGCACATGAGAGGGGGGAGGGTCAGAGGAAGAAGCAGACTCCCTGCTGAGCAGGCAACCTGATGCGGGACTCGATGCAGGACTCGATCCTGGGTCTCCAGGATCATGACCTGAGCCGAAGGCAGTTGCTTAACCAACTGAGCCACCCAGGTGCCCCTCTCTTGCTCTTTCTTTAAGAAGAGGGAATTCAGGCAATGTTTAGCCTGAATGCAGGCTTAAATTCATCTGAACAAATTAATTTTGCCTCTCTGTTTCTCAGGGACTCTTTGTATTAAATGAGTTCATGACATCCACCTGTTCCTTTCCCACCAAGGTATTTTAACAACAAATGAGGTTATGGTTTCAAAGACTCTATCACATTTTGGCCAAAGTCCTTATTCTTAGGCATTATAATATCACTGAGTAATTATTACACTACCATACAGGAGTTTAAATCATCTTGGGTAAATTTGTTCTTAACTTTTATCTTAAAATAATAGTTTCTATTCTCATTGGAAAACAGTGAGCTTTATTAGCCCGGTGAAAATGACTCTATTAATGACAGGCAGAGGGCAGTCCCATTGGGACATGACATGATTATTTCCTTCTGAAGTGCAGCTTCGTAAATGGAAACCGTTCTGGTCTAAATAAATACTGTGCGGAATTTTCTCAGGAAACCTAATGTCGTGAAAAAATACATGGGCTCATTTTGGGTCTGATTATGGGAATGTAATGATCGGATTTCTTCTGAGCCTTTCCAAATATGAGACTTTAGCTAGCCTGCAGATAGGCGTAGGTGCTAAGAAATTGCTTTGGGTGGTAGGATGGCCCCATAATAGGGTTCTTTAGATGCTATAGGGGCATTGGGACTTGGTGAATGAAGAACCAGAAATGTTCAATTTAGTCTGTTTGCTGACTCATTGGTGACCTGAGACAACTTAGTTTTCTAATCTCGTGTCTCAGTTTCCCCATCTGTGACATGGGTGGATTATATGGAAGCCCTTAGCCCTTAGTGAGAACTGTGATATATGAATATGTTACATTATCAGTATATTGAATCCTTCAACTGAGAGAAAATCTTGCTTTTTCAGAGGTTTATTAGTTCATTTCCTGGAGACATTATAGTGAATCACCATCTTCCTGAACCCGATGAGGAAGAAAGGGGACACCCAACTATGAGTAGGCTCCCTTCCCAAGCATGAAGGGTCTCAGATAGTAGTTGAATGGATTTCAGAAATTAGATGTACATTAGGGGTGTGTGTGTGTGTGTGTGTGGTGGTGGTGGTAAATGATGTGGTGGTGTTTGTGTTGGTAGAAGTAACAATATGAGTTTCATAAGTGTTTGGATATGTGGTTTCTTACTAAGCATGGTAAACATTTTTTTAATTTTGCTAAAAGCTATGAAATGTTATCAGTTTTGAGTCTCATATATATAGCATTTCTATTTGAAACAGCAAATAATCATCCCAGTCTTGAAATACAGCAGGCAACTCAGTTAATTTGGAAAACTGGGCTTTTCCACTCAGTGACGTCCTCTTGGAAATCTTGTTTGCTCAGCCATTCATGTTCTTCTTCAAGGTCCTTACTGTTACTGACTCTGAGGTCTGCTCCTTCTTTGAAGAGCCACACAGTACTACCTCTAAAATGCATGTCTTTAGGAGAGGCATGTGGAGAGCCTTGTCAGGCTAGCTGGAGTACCAGCTGGAGCCCTGAGGGTGAAGAAATTTGGGTGAAAGTGATAGGAAGGAAATCTCATTTTAGATGAGGGAGAATGTGGTTATTCAAACACTGAAAGTGTCATGGAAGCAGACTTCATCAGCTGAACATCCAGCTCCAAGAGAAAGAACTCCTGTCTCTCAGGGGCTTGCTTTGGAGGTGGAGAGAAGGGGGACCAGAGGGCGCCTGGGTGGCTCAGTTGGTTAAGCAGCTGCCTTCGGCTCAGGTCATGATTCTGGAGTCCTGGGATCGAGTCCCACATTGGGCTCCCTGCTCAGCGGGGAGTCTGCTTCTCCTTCTGACCCTCCCCTTCTCATGCTCTCTGTCTCCCATTCTCTCTCTCAGATAAATAAATAAAAAATCTAAAAAAAAAAAAAAGAAGGGGGACCAGAAGAAGAGAAGCAGGGGTGTTGTGTAGAATTAAGAGTACTGACCTGCTTTTTGATAAAAACTGTTATGGAGGTGGAGATCTTCTTTATGGCATTGTCATTTGTAGGAGTTGATTGATGTTAACTTGTTTTTGGGTCTATGAAATGGTTGTCTCAGGCATAGGCTTTCCTGCGTAAATTTGGATTTTCTGCTTCTTTTCCTACTGGTTCATTTCAGCTTTGAGGGGATTGAACTAATGTCATTGGGCAGATCAATGGAGGGTACATATGCCGTACTCCACTTAATAGTTCATTCGGTTACTGTTGTCCTGCCATCTTCATGGATTGCTTTGGCCCCTGGTAGGGCAATTAGGATCTCTTTTGGCCCTTTGTTGGTGGCTAAAGTTTGTTGATGGCTAAAGTTTGTTGATGGCAGGCTACTGGTGGGTTATGGTGAAGGTGTATCTGACCCCAACAATTGTTCAAGTTCTCTCTCTGACTCCCCTTCTCTATGGAACCATCATAAATGCAAGTCAAGGGAAAAATAGGTGGATGAGGGAAGCTTTTCCATAAAATATACACCAGGAGATCACCTCAGCTTTACTAAAATGAGGGAAATGTGTCCTTTCTAAAGGAGGAAGGAAGGAATTGTGTAGAAGCAGCCATTTAATGAAGGAATAAGTTGCTCATAGGAGCTTATACGTTAAAAAACATCAAAAATGAAAAACAGGAAAGGCATGTCTTAATTCTGTTGATTTGCCAAAGGAACTTCTGGCCTTTCTAGGATATGATAATCACTGTACTAGTTTCTTCAGGTTCTCTTTTTGATGGGAGATGCAGATATAACTCAGAAGGAATCAATGTGAAGTATTTCCTTACTTCCAATTAAGTGCTAGGAACCTCCTATGATTAATAGATATTTGAGTGATTTTCCAGAACTGTCTCTCTGTTTTAATCAAGAGAATGTATCACAGTTCTGCATTTAGTCTCCTCTGTGATAACCATCTCTAATATCCAGTTCTCAACTATTTTGAGCACAAGGAAGCTTTGCACTTTCCCACCCTTTTAAGGTCTGATGGGCCATATGAGTTGCTTAGAATGTGGGTAGAGGCATTTCATTTCTAGGGCTTGACTCTCCAGCCCTCTCTTTTCCTTTGCCATGATGACCAAATGGCTCAGAGCACGGGCTCGACAATGTGTAGAGGACAGTTGTTTTACCCTGGAGAGTTGCTAACATTCAAGTGGACTTTGTGTGAGCAAGAAATAAGCACTTATTGCATTGTGTCTGGCTGGATTTGAGACCATTTGTTACTGCATATAATTTAGCCAGCCCTAGATGGTGACTAATGACATCATCTTTCACCTTTAGCCTTGTGGTTTACCCACAGCCTTCCACACAGTGTCCTTAATTCTTCTCTCTGACCACATGGAATCATGACCTGGTTCATGTTAGTGGCAGGTGTGACAAGCTGGAATATGAGATGACAGGTATGATGGACTGACAGGATTTGGAGGGGTAAAACCAGCTTCTTTCTATATTCTTGTTTCCCACTTTTCTCCCCTTTCACTGGTAGTGTGCTTCCGTCCTCACTCATGGTTCCTATCAGCTGAAGATTGTGGGATTTTCTCGTGCTGAGAAATGAATCACTTTTTTGGGTAGTGTTGTTGCAAACTTGGGGAGTTTGTGGGGACATATGGCTATATATATACCACATCTTTATCCATTCCTCTGTTGGTGGACATCTGGGCTCTTTCCATATTTTGGCTATTGTGGACACTGCAGCTATAAACATTGGGGTGCATCTACCCCTTTGAATCACTATGTCTGTTTCCTTTGGATAAATACCCAGTAGTGCAATTGCTGGGTCATAGGGTAGTTATATTTTTAACTCTTTGAGGAACCTCCATACTGTTTTCCAGAGTGGCTGCACCACTTGCATTCCCACCAATAGTGTAGGAGGGTTTCCCTTTCTCCTCATCCTCACCAACATCTGTTGTTTCCTGACTTGTTAATTTTAGCCATTCTGACTGGTGTGAGGTGGTATGTCTTTGTGGTTTTGATTTGTATTGCCCTGATGCCGAGTGATGTGGAGCATTTTTTCATGTGTCTGTTAGCCATTTGTATGTTTTCTTTGGAGAAATGTCTGTTCATGTCTTCTGTCCATATCTTGACGGGATTTTTTGTTTTTTTGGGTGTTGAGTTTGATAAGTTCTTTATAGATTTTGGATGCTAGCCCTTTATCTAATATATCATCTTTGAATATCTTCTCTCATTCTGTAGGTTGCCTTTTAGTTTTGATGATTGTTTCCTTTGCTGTGCAAAAGCTTTTTATCCTGATGAAGTCCCAATAGTTCATTTTTGCTTTTGTTTCCCTTCCCTCTGGAGATGTGTCTAGCAAGAAGTTGCTGCAGCTAAGGTCACAGAGGTTGCTGCCTGTGGTTTGATGGGTTCCTGTCTCACATTTAGGTTTTTCATCCATTTTGAATTTATTTTTGTGTGTGGTGTAAGAAAGTGGTCCAGTTTCATTCTTCTGCATGTGGCTGTCCAATTTTCCCAACATCATTTGTGTAAGAGATTGTCCTTTTCCATTGGATATTCTTTCTTGCTTTGTCAAAGTTTAGTTGACCATAGAGTTGAGGGTCCATTTCTGGGCTCTCTCTTCTGTTCCACTGATCTATGTGTCTGTTTTTGTGCCAGTACCATGCTGTCTTAAAGATTACAGCTTTGTAATACATCTTGAAGTCTGGAATTGTGATGCCTCCAGCTTTGGTTTTCTTTTTCAACATTCCTTTGGCTATTCAGGGTCTTTTCTGGTTCCATAACTCATGTTCTCTTATTTGTATCTTTAAAGTTCTTTTTTAAGGAAATTTTTTTTTAAGGACTTCAATCACAAGGGAAGTAACACAACTCAAATGGACTTAAATGATGAAGAGACTCACAGAATGGCTCACAGAATGGGAAAGCTCAGGAATCATAGGTATGGCTTGATCCAGCAGCTCAATGCTCACTACTGGATGGCCTACTGACCAGAGGGTCAGATTCAACCTAAGCCTGCCTCTTCTGTGCCCACAAGATGGCTGCCAGCAGCTCCCAAGGCTATTTGCTCTCATCTATCTTCACGTTGCATGGGAATGAAAGGGTCTTTTATGGGTACAGTCTCAGAAGGAGGAAGCTGCTTTCCCAGAATCTGCCAACAAATATCTCCTCACGAGTCATTGGTCCAAATTGAGTTACTTGGCCACACTGCCCTGTGCACAGGGAGATAGGCTTTGGTGGTTGTTTATGGCCACTGAGTGTCCACAGTGGACCTTAAAATAGACCTAATCCCACCCCAACACCTGGGTAAGAATATTAGAGCAGTGATGCCTGGAAGGAAAATCTTGTGGTTGTTGATGAAGGGAAGCTGGAGAATGGAAATTGGGGGGATCAGCCAATGCTTGACTACAATGGCCTCACTTTTCTCTTAATGGCTCTAAACTAAGGCCTCTTCCTGTGGTCCTCCTCCCTGATCCTTTTTGATAACTTAATGCATTGCTATTGCATAGCATTTTGACAGGTGTGAAAACAAAGCACCTCTTCTGTATAAGAGAATTGGCTCTAGAGGGTATTATGCTAAGCGAAATAAGTCAGCAAGAGAAAGAAAAATATCATATGATTTTACTCATATGTGGAATGTAAGAAACAGAACAGATGAACATAGGAGAAGGGACAGAAAAATAAAATAAGACAAAATCAGAGAGGGAGACAAACCATAAGAGACTTTTAACTCTAGGAAATAGACTGAGGGTTGCTGGAGGGGAGGTGGGTGGGGTATGGGGGAACTGGGTGATGGGCATTAAGGAGGGCACTTGATGGAATGAGCCCTGGGTGTTCTATGCAACTGATGAATTACTGAACTCTACCTCTGAAACTAATAATACACTATATGTTAATTAATTGACTTTAAATAAAATAAAAAAATACCCAGCAAGATCTACCTATTAAAAAAACTGGCTCAATGAGAAGGAACCATAGAATTGGTAAATCTCCCTTAGAATTCAGTAGAGTGTTTGCTTTTAACAAGCAAACAAATAAACAAGCAAACAAGAAAGCATAACGAGCACATAAAACACATATACCTTCAGTAACGTGCAGGACCTCAAAATCCGTTATGGTTTTTGGTGATGTGCAATCTTCCTGATTCAAAATGACGGTAGTTGTTTTTATGATGTACCAGCTCCTAAAGGTGGTGGTTCATCATTCAGTTCTCTAATAATAGAGAAAAGAACCATCTAGGGAAAGAAATGGTCTGTTATAGTGTTTGTTTCTCATAATGGGTCCTCCCAAACACTTTACAAATACTAATGAACTAAACCTCTCAGTGTCCCTGTGCAATGAATATCTACTTATATGGAGTGAAGTTGACAGAGCCAACTGACTAAAGCCCCTCCATGAATGAATGTCAAAGCAAGGACCCCGACTCCTGGGCTCACAGGTCCAGTACTAGTTGCCCAAAGGCACTGCCATTCAACTTCTTTCCCTTCCCAGAGGGGAAAAGTATGCACAGCCAAGCAGAAGCAGATATATTTTCTTCTGTTCCTGCCTGGCCCTGATTAATATGAGTTTGAAGGACACTACCTGATGATTTTACTCAGACATTGAATGAATGGAAGAATATGACCAGCAGGGAGGGCAAGGTACTCCTGCACCAAGAAAATGAAATCATTGGCCTTTAATCCTCTTCAAATAGCTCACTCCCGAAGTTCCAGTCAATGTATTAGTCCCTGTATGGGAGTTTTAGATGGTTACTGTGAGACATGACAAGACTGTGAAACTATGAAGGGCTTGGATGAAATTCTGTGTTTAACTTTGGAAGGGATGTGTTAACTCTGCAGATGAATAAGATACAACCCCTACTTTGTGCAATGTACCATTTGATAGGAGAGATATAAGAACCCAATAACTGGACTATGAGCTAAATGTCATAAACATGATATAAAGGTATTTTGCATTTTACTGTGGAAAATCATTGAAGGTCAAGAAATCATCTGGATGGAAAAACCTTCACCTAGAAATTCCCTGGAGGGGGTGGCATTATATCCAGGCCGACACTTATGAGGATTTTATAAGGATAAGGGGAGATAAGGAGCAAAGGTGTATACTAGTGAAAAGACAACTATTACAGAGTCCCTGAAGTGGGAACACATGGTTTATATATAAGTAATTATATTCGACTGGAATGTAAGGTTTGAAAGGAAGTAATGGGGAAAGGAGGGACTGGAAACAAAGATTGGGAACCATGAATGGTCTTGATGTCAAACTAAGGAGCATGGATTTCCTCCAGGAGGAACTGTGGAGCTATTTGAGGCTTTATAAATTTCATAGTTAACCACTTTGTCTCATGAAATATCCCTTAGAGATCATACCAGAGTCAGAATGCTAGTTTGGCTGAAGTGTGGCCTGACACCAGGTTAGTTCCAACACAGGTAACCGCTGTTCTCTTGGGGCTCAGATACAGGTAGATGAAGGTCAATCCTGAGACGAGGGTATAAGGAAATGAGGTGTCTTAAAGCTGCAGCCGAGAGGGTTGAGGATGGGTATTTTGAAGGAAGTACAGAGAAATGCTGAATGAGAGGAAGCATAGGGACTCTCCTTGGTGTTCTGGATTCTTGGCAAGTTACAGAGAATGCTATGGTGATCTGAGAGTCTCTGGTCTGGTTCTCCCTTCTAGGTGTGGGTAATACCTACCTGTGAAATTATAGACAAGTCCTGAGGAAAACCTCAGTTTCCTCCTCTGTAATGAGGAATGGGACTGAATCAGCATTTTCCAGTGTGAGTTCTGTGGACAATAAGCTATGAAGAATGTCCCATTGGAGAAAAAGGGTCTGTGGTCGAGTAAGTGTGAGAAATGCTGCAGACACCATTCCACTCTGGGAGTCGTGACACTCAGTGACATGTTAGAGGCGTGGGGAGTCCTGCAGAAAGGGACGCAGTTTTACTCTGCTGAACTCTCCTTCCCCAGACATCTTTGGTCATGAGGATTTTATTTATTTATTTTTTCCATGCAACCCTATTGACTCCCTGTGGGAATTTCAAATTCGATCATTGTAAGGGAAAAATCTCGTTGTCACATTCTCTGATTGTGGGTTAACCACTGAGGGTTTCTAGGATTTTACAGATCCAAAGGATGTAATCTCTTCTACTCTGGTTGAGTGCATTTTCCTAACTATAATGTAGGACTTACCATCATCCCCCAATCGACTTTGTTCCAGAGTTGAGGCAAGAAGTTCTTTAAAAGTGTCTTTTAAAGTGCTTTGGGATCTTCTGATGAAGAAGATCCCTGGTGGATTTGTCACGTGACTTCATTAGAAAGCCTGTATGCTAAGGAGCTATCAACTTCAACTTCCAGTTTGGAATCATCATATTTCTAACGTATACTCTATTAACCAGGAAAGAGCTGAGGGATTATTTTTTTTCTTCTCTCTTTTGCATCTGTATATAATGTAATTTAACCTAGCAAAAAAGACACTGATTGCCTGTCCCACAGGACTTAATTAACTCCCAGCTTCATGGTGCACCTCAGAAATAATAAGAAAAGGAAAAGTTCGGGTGTTCCATACCTGTCCACTTCCACCTCTGGTGCATAATGAGATGTCAGGAGTGGTGACACTGATGAGATGGGTGAAACATGCTGATTGCAGGAGGCGGCGAGCTGCCTGCTCAGCTCCCGGGAACTCTGGCCGGGCAGGAAGAACCGCGCGGATCGGGGAGAGCAGCCTTTTTTTCCTTCAGATTACGGTTTCCAATATTTTCCCCATTCACCTCCCTGCCACCTGAGCGGTGGTTTTGTTAACCTTTAGCTCTGCCTTCTGCACCCTGGTCGGATGTTATGACAATTGTCACGGGGCAGATGCCATGTTTATTAAGCTGCCTGTAGCAAATCCGGACTGGTAGTGCAGGATTCTACCAGGAGCCCTCAGGGGAGCCCATTAAGAAATTGCAAGGCTAATAAAAATCATGCTGGATGAAATTGCAATCCTCTGGTGCCACTCTGTGATGGGTCGAATCTGGTTTTAAATTTTAATGGGGGCAGGGACCGAAGGTTTGAACTGGGACCCTTGTACCAGCAGCACTGAAAGTTGTTACCTTCTTAACCCAGAGATGGAACAGTGCAGCGAGAGAACAAGCTGGCTTCTCTCTTTGTGAGACGTGTCTGCACATTTGCGATAGGAATTTATTAATGTTGCTTATATGCTAACAATGCACTGCTCCTGGAAAAAAGCCTCACCCTGCCAGGTGGCATGCAATTTGGGCTACAGTTCAGGTCCTCTGGCCTCACGCTGATGGAAGCCTGCAGTGCCCATGCCTGAGGGGGCCTTGAAAACACATGGAGAATAGTTGCTAGCTCCTTGTCTCCGTCAGATTGTGCTAAAACTTTCCTGGGCTGGGAGCTTCTCTGAAAAGGAGATTGTGTGAGCTCTCTTGGAGAGCCATTCGGGCATTTACATTATTCTTCACACTGGACTCCATCTAATCCAGGACCACTCCATCAGAAGGTAATTCTTCATCCTTTGAGGAATCTCTTCTCCTAGAATTCATCACTTCCCCTGGATAAACCAATAGCTTCCACACATTAAAATGAAACAACCAAACATGTAATTATGGTTTTGATAAAAGACTGAAGAAAGTGGGAGGAAAAACATGATAAGGCACTTCAATGTTGGGCCTGATGCCATGTAGAGAGGTATATTCTGTATTTTATTGTAAAGAAATGCTACCTCTCCTAAAAGAAAGTGATAGCATTCACCGAATACTTACTTACTTGTCAGGAACTGAGTGAAGCCCTTGATTCCCACTACCTGCTTAATTCTCAAAATGAAGCTTTGAAGTGATTGCTGTTACCATCTCCAATTCACAGATTAGTAACTGCTCAGAAAGCTTCGATTTTAGGACTCACAGCTTAGGTAAGTGGCAGAGCAGGGACTCAAAGATAAAAGAATTCTGGATCCCATACTATTATAGCTAATTTTCTTTTGAAAAATATTTCAAAAAAAGAAAAAATCTGTTCTCTTTTGTAAATGTTTCCCAAAATAAATGTGTGAAATTATAATATCAATTTGTGGAAGTAGGTCTCAGGGTAGTGGAGAAAATATAAGTATATTAAAATTTATCTCCTGAGTTTCAACCTCGGCTATGAGCATGGGTATAGTTTTGCCCACTTCACCTACCACAGCTTCTGCCTTCTTATGGGTGTTAGCCTACCACTTGTGTTCTAGGTCCTTCCAGTTAGATTTCCTGATTCCCTTACTCTTCTGCAATGATAGTGATTTGAGTGGAAGTGCCTGTGGGTGTGTGTTTTTACACATTTATCTTGGTGGGGTAGTGTGCGATGTAAGGCCTAGTATTTATATTTTCTCTGTAACGACCACAAGAGTAAAGTTTTATTGAATGAGTAAGTGCATGAACGTAGTTAAGGTCGATGGTCATTAGATTGAAGTCCGTTCTCAAAACTTTCATTGCAAACTTTCAGAGACTGTTTTGAGACGGTAGACATTGGGAAACACCAAAGAATCCTACTGTTACCAGAGAAATGTTATACAAAGGGTGATTTTACTCAGAAGGGCCCTCCCATTTCACAGAAAGGCATCCAGCCTCTAGAACTACAATAGTCTTACCATTTGCTACCTGGGTTTTCCTTTGGGTTGCAGAGGTGGAGATATGCTCGACATAGTTGATTTTTTCATGGTATCTTTCTGAACTCTTTCGCTAAGTCTCGATAATGTAATATTTAGCAGAAATTACTCATTTTGTAATATAGAGGGAACCTCATAATTTCTTTGCAGTATTATTTTAGTGAAGTAGTGAGAGACCAGATCTGTAGTTCCAGGATGTTCAGTTTAATCTTCCTTTTTATGTTTTCTGGGGAATGGGACAGTACATCTGCTAAGGTAGGGAGGAGGGGGGGCTGGTATGGGAGACACAGAAGTTTCATAAATTGGCACTTGCCAACTTTATATTGCCCCAGAATTCCAGTTTCACTCTTCCTACCATTCTGGCTTCTCCACAATATCACTTAAGTACTTTAGTATGCAAAACAAGAGAAAACACCTTTTCATCTTACTACAAATATGTTACATGCTTAGAGTAGAAAATTTAAAAAGTGATAACAGAAAGAGACAAAAAATATCCTTCATAATTTCAGCATCCAGTTGCTTTGATAGTGGCCAAGGAGATATTGACTGGTGGTGTCAAGAGCCATTCACGGATTCCTTGGCACCTTCACCTTGTAACTTTCGAGGTGGAGCATTTAAAGATGGCAACTCCTGATTTTAATGTCTACAGACATTGAGTGTAGAAGTGTGATAATTTGGTGAAGTAATTAAAAGATATTCGCTCTATGTTGGATGAGTAAATTTGGAAAGGTCATAAGTTTAATGTTGGTAATGCATGGGGTGATATATTTATGTCTATGGCTATATATCTATCCAAAAATCCCTCATTAAGACAACTTTGAAGACTTCTGTGTTCCATCTTAAGAAACCATCCCTTTCAGAATCATGGGAAATTGACCCTATTCTTTACTGGAATGTCACACACTTCTATGGTAAAACTGGAAGAACAATGCACTTGGTCTATTTAAGGCAATATACTTATTAGGGCTTAATTTTTCTTTAACGTTTTTATAAACAATTCAAAATACATTTGACGCTTGAACAGCTGGCCCACTTTTTTAGAGTCAAAAACCTGTGTATAACTTTGACTCCCCAAAACTTAACTACTAAAAGCCTACTGTTGACTGGAAACCTTACCAATAACACAAACAGTTGATTAACACATATTTTGTATGTTATATGTATCACATGCTGTATTTGTACAATAAAGGAAGCTAGAGAAAAGAAAATGTAATGAAGAAAATCAAGGAGGGGCGCCTGGGTGGCTCAGTCGGTTAAGCGTCTGCCTTTGGCTCAGGTCAAGATCCTGGGGTCCTGGGATCGAACCCCATGTTGGGCTTCCTACCCAGCGGGGAGTCTGCTTCTCTCTCTTCCTCTGCCTGCCCCTCAAATTTGTGCTCTCACTTTCTCTCTCTCTCAAGTAAGTAAATAAATTCTTTTAAAAAAAATCATAAGGAAGAGGAAATACATTTACAGTGCTGTACTGTAAAAAATCAGTGTATAAGTGAACCTATGTTGTTCAAAGGTCAACTGAATATGAAAGTAGAGAGGATAACATAATGAACCCCATTACCCACCTTCAACAGCTATCAGCTTATTTACATTTGCTTTTTTAATTGAAGACTCTTTTCTGTGGGTTACCTTTGAAAAGGGAATCTGCTAATGGGAATTTTAAAGATAAAGGCAATTTTTAACCCAGAACTCTCTCATAGTTTCATATTTTATACAGAATTTTATACAGAATATATACAGAGTGAAAAGGATGACTGTATTTCACATTTATTGGCATTTATAGGAACAATGAGGCATCTGGAGTTTAGATTAAAAATTGTTCATATATATATATATATATATGCAAAGTTTTTCTTTGAGTCCCTTTTATTTTTTCTTTCTTTTGTTTCTTTCATTCCTATTCAACTTCAACTCCTATTTAAGGCTGAGGTCTAAAACTCTCCAGGTGTATTTGCATTTAAATACAGAATTCTTGGAAACCCAAATACATGACGGTATAATGGTAGAAAAATAGGCAGTGGGCATCATTTTTGCATATGGCGTGGGGCATGCTTGGTACCCCGTCAAATTCCATTGCCTGAGCAACTGACAGACTATTCAGTAACTTTCAGGGAATAAATAGTAACTCAGGTATATTAAGCTTTTATATGTAGCTGACACATGGCATATAACTATTTTGTGTACATTATTTTCACAGCACTATGGAGTATATATTATTAGCTCCATTTTACAGATAAGGAAATGGATACTTCTGAAGGCTGAGAGACTTGCCCAAGGCCGCATGGCTAATAATGTCAGAGCAGGGATTGTGAAATGCAGTCTGCCTAGTGTTAAGCTTTCTCTTAACAGTGATGCTGCCTGCCGAATAAGTTACTAAAGATGTTAGCAAATGGTATGTCAGGGGTGGGGAGAGAATGAAATGGGGAAAGGATGGAGTAGTCTGGAAAATAAATTTGAGTTAATCAAAAGAAATCAATGAAATTTCATGTCTCATAAAATTAGAACAATGCTACGTGAATACAGTTTAAGTTCAAGGACATGGCTGTATTTGCTAAGGGACAGAAGTGTTTCAATTTTGTTTTGAAAATTTTGGCACAAAAAAGCAAGATGCTTTTCGCAGCCCTGGCCCTGGAACGTGGAAAGGCTCTGAAAGAAGGGAGGGGCTTCCTACCCTGATTTTGTATGAAAGGATGTCCACTGGAATAAAACAAAGAACTATGCCAAACAAGGGAAGAAAGGGACTTGGGAGCAGATATTATCAGTGCTGGGAGAGGCAACATCTGCACAAGGTTGTTAAGATACAGCAAGTCAAGATGGCCGCCAAAGTAACCACAGGCTATGTGAAGAGATAAATGGTTGACCCCAGCCCGTGTCAGGCTAGGATTGATGCCACCATCAGCCCTAGTGCCTTCCCAATGATTTTTTAAAAAAATCTTTGATAGAATGTGTTATCTAGTTACTGGCATGAGGGCAATAGCCCGGAGGGGTGAAGGAAAAGGAAAGAATAAAAGGTCACTCCAGGAGGACGATCTCTGTCGGACTAAATGAGAAAAAAGGATCTAGCTCAAAAGGGGAGGAAATAAATAAATAACAATAAAAGCAGCCGCTAGGTGCACGGATGGGATAAGTGAAATCGCTGTTTCCCCTTTCTGTTTCTTTCCTTCTTCCCTTCCTTCCTCCCTCCCCTGGACCTTCCTTCCTCTCTTCCTTTTCTTTCTTCCTCACTCTCTCCCTTCTCTCTCCCCCCCCCTTTTTTTTTTTTTTCAAATTAAGAGAAACCCTGAGCTGTTCTGGGGAATTTAGCAGATGGAGCTACAGAGTCTTTGTTTTTATCTTGAACTTTTTAAATAGACTGATTGAGATTGTTAAGTCTTTTTTTTTTTTTTCTTAATTTCTAGGAGAGGTGAAATTAAAGACATTAATTAGCCTGGCACTTTGTCTGTGAAATAATGATAATTCAAGAGTGAAAGATCCAAAACAAATAAAATGAAATTCCTCTAGATAATAGAAAGATACTCCTTTATAATCTGCTCTTGTTAATTTATCTGTGGTGGGTATGGGAATTCACTGGTGTAATCACTCTGCTGTCTTCCTCCTCATGCACACATGCATACCTGTGGGTGGGCCCACATGCATCGTGTTTTCCACAAGCGCCTATACACCCTTTTGGAGAGGCAGGAATAAAATTGCTCAGTATTTGCTGCACCAACAGAGTTCTATTTTATGATAATAGAAACTTTAATTGGCTCCCTTTAGCCTTGGAACAAATTTTGCAGGGGAAAAAAGAAAAGAAGGAAGAACTGAGTAATTTTGTCTAAAAGAATATGGCCTTAATTAGTGTGAATTTTTTCTTTTTATTTGACCTGGAAAAATCCAGGGCTCCCCCCGCCCCCCTTTCTAGAGTGTTTATGGAAGATAAAATGTTGGTTCTAGGGCAAGGGGTCTTAAGGCTGGAGTGGGTCCATGTTCTCAAAGGAGAATAGTCATGTCAGATATAAAAATATGGGTCCCCAGAAACAACTCTGGAAAGAGTAGAGAAAGATATTTGAGGCAGAGTTTTCTCCTCTTCTAAGGCCAGAGGAATTTAACGATGTGACCCCCTGGCCTACATCCTTGGTCCTCACTAGCCCGTGCTGCACAGGGTCATCTTTAATTGGCACAAGTTGGAGGACTCCCCTTTCGTTTTGCCATCCCTTCCTCTGGCGGAGGCATCAGAGTAAGGGAAGAGCATGAGCCTTGGTTTTCAAAGACTTGGATTCTAGTCCCTGCCAACACCATCTTACTAAGGGACCCGGACTCAATGACTTAGTTTCTTAGAGCCGTAATTGCCCTCAGGTATAAAATCGCAGTACTGCTTCATAATATCTTCCTGCAAAGTTTTTGAGATTTAAATGAGTCTACAGATGTGAAAACCTTCAGAAAACATGAAGGCACTGTTCAACTCTGACAGTTCTCCTATTAATGTGGATTCCAGTGGCGTTTTGTGGTGGTGGTTGCCTGTAATATGGCCAAGTGCCTGCATAGAAAACTGTAATGCGGCATTTGCATTATAAAGCAGTGAAACAGTGGTTCTTGGAAATTTCCATACACTTGATTAAAGTGGGAGCAAGGTGGAGGAATAAAATTTTAGGGCTAGATGAAAAATACATAGTGTGGATTTTTTTGGCTTTTACCAGTTTCTAGTTTGGCGATATAAAATATCTGCTGTGTAATTTGGCTAGCTCACAGAATTAATATGTTTGAGATACTAAATTTAAAAGTTTATCTTGTAAGAATTTATCTCTATAAAAATTGAGGTATAAATGACATATAATAAAACGCATAGATCTTAAATGCATATAGTTCATTGATATCTGTATACTGTGAAGCTCACATTCAAATTAAGGTATAGAACATCTTCATCACCCAAGAAAGTTGATTTTGCTTTAACTGTTTTTTTTTTTTTTATATTTTTGCCATAAATGGTGATGTAACAACTGAATCTTGTGAGATCTGTCTTCTCCTTGTTTTTTGTTTAAGAAGTATGAGAAAAGCAAGGAGTAAGCAACGACACTTACTAAACACCTATTATTTATCAGGCACTGAGGGAGTCTTCCCGTAATCAGCTCCCTCATTATAATGACCCTTGAAAAATCTCCATTTTATGGATGAGGGACTGAGCTTCAAGGAAATTAGGTGACTTCCAAGGGCACACAGTAAAGGTGAAAGTGAGATTTGAATTTGTATTGCTGACTCCAAAATCTATTTTCTTCAACTGGCAAAGGAAAACAGTTGCTGTGATTTGGGGACCAGAGGCTCTTCCACAGAATCAGAGATACTGAAAGTCCACATTTGCAGGAAAAAGGTCTGAAGAAAAAGAACTTCTCCCTCATGAGGGGAGAAAATGGAGTATAACTTGTGATTGGCAATTCAGTCTAATTTGAGATATTTCTATTTCTGGGGCTGTATTTTTCTCATAATTTCAGCTTTCTGGAAACTTTACCACTATTGAGACAAGTGTTTATATTGCTCTAGATTATTCTTTAGGGCATAGGCTCCTACTGTCTGAAAAGAGATCTCTGAAGTCCTGGCTCCACCACTTTTAGCATTTTGTCATTGGGTAGGTGCCTTCGGTCCTCAGCAAGCCTCAGTTTTCCCATCTGTAAAGAGGACGAATAAGATAGATCCCTCAGAAGATTTTAATGGGGTTATGGTAGTAAAGGTCTTAGTGCAGTGCCTGGTGTCTAATAAATTCAATTGGCATTTACATTCTTATTGTTATAATTATCATTCCTCCCAGCCTCACACCTTCGGCCCTGAGCATTTTAATTGTTCTCATTTTTTTTTTTTTAAAGATTTTATTTATTTATTCATGAGAGACAGAGAGAGAGAGGCAGAGGGAGAAGCAGGCTCCCAAGGAGCAGAGAGCCCGATGTGGGACTCGATCCCAGGACCCTGGGATCATGACCTGAGCTGAAAGCAGACGCTTAACCATCTGAGCCACCCAGGCGCCCATTGTTCTCGTTTTTATTTTGAGACTTTCTAAATTCAGATCAATTTAAAGTGCTACCCAAATGGGGGGCTTTGAGGGAGAGAGTAAACAACTGGAGTCTGAGATTGTGCCATGCATATGCTTGCCCCTAAGGGCAGGCAGAGGGCTTTCACGTCGTGCCGGCTGGTGCTCCATCATGGTGCCTCCATGTCCCCGTACTCATCGGTATACCCAGCACCTGCTAATATACCTGTTTCCCTTTAGATTATGGGCCCCTGGTGGGGTAGTCTGAGCACCTAGTACTGTGCCTGGAGTTTAGTGGGTGCTGCGTCACTGTTTGTTGAATAAATGACATTTGCAAATTTCATTCCTTACTCTTCTGTTTTCCCTGGGGAATGAGGAATCATGTGGGAGTTAGTTTTGCGGGCAACCAAAAAATTTCCCTTTAAATACCAAGCCATGTTTATTTTGTATATTATCTTATAAAAATTGTATATTATCTTTATAAAAAGTAAAGGTGCTGCCTTTTTGACTGAGTCTAGGCGGTAGAATAAAATGTTTTCTTGAGGCCTCTGCATCATTCACATAAACATCAGCTATTTTACTTTCAAAAAGAATACCTCTACCCTAGGTGGTACTGAAATTGCAGGAACGTGTGTGCTGCTCACTAAATGGCCCATGACTGTGCTGATAGGTTCTGGCCCTTCCTTTGCTGACAACTGCGGGGGTCAGGTGTCACATCTGGTTGCTGTCAGCAGCCTCCACTTCCTTCTAATCCATCCTTCTGGTCTTTTCTTCACCGAGGGACAAGGTAACAAAATCTTAATAGATACATGTTCAAAATCAGAGTAGAAAGATTCCGAGTGCAGCCTTCAGAAATACTTCTTGAAGAAGTGCATGTGGTTTAGTGTGTGAATACTACGCCATAGTCTCCTCCCCTCCCCCGTTTCTCATTGGTCACCTTCAGGATGGAGTTTGTGGGGCATGGGCTCTGCACCTCTCCACCATCAAGACCTCGTATAGTGTTCTTATGGAGCTAGAGCCAAATGCTATATATTACTTGTATTTATGTTTTTTTTTTTAACCGAAGATACAAGGTAATTATAGTTAGACACATTTCCAGGACAGTTATTCCTGTTTATCATTAAGTTTTTCCTTCACTCTGTCAATTTCATAACTGGAAATATGCTAAGAAGAAAAATAAATTGGTAATGTGACCCGGGCCCTTTGTTAAGCCATTAACTGTCAAAAGTGCACTCTGATTCACTGATGATGATTATAAGTTATTTTTTAAAAAGCTGCCCATTGTATAGCTTTTAGAAATAATTCAGAAGTCTTGCAACATGTGACAATAAGGGAACATATAACAAAGATTCTATATGGTGTTTTAAAAGAACTACAATCAAATAATATTTGATTTTTCTATGAAAAAAATCTAGTAATGACAAATATGTCTTTGGACACAGAGCCCACCTTTCCTGCTTTCTCCTCATTCTTTCACTTGTGACCCACGGATGGTCTTCATGATTTGGTTTCATCCTTGAGCATTTCCTCCTTTGTGTTGTAGGGTGGCGCAGACTTGGTTTGGTGAATGAAAGCCTGGAAATCCCATGTGCTTTCTAGTTCACAGATTCTGAACTCCCTTCTCTTTGTACCTGAGATTCCGTCTGCATTCCTCAGAGGCATTCCAGATTAGGGTCTAATTTCTCCTTTTACTTTTACTCTTACTTGGTCCAGGAATGCCTCCAGCAAAGGATACCCCTAAATTCTTCAGCATAACACTGGCTTCAGGGAAAGGGTGGTGGTTCTGAGCTTCATACCGATAATTGGCATCCAGGCACGTTTAAGGTCAAGAATCTCTACAGGGTCACTGGACACATGGCAATGTTCCTGGGACTGTGGCATGAGATTCAGAGTCATGCTCCCGTTCTGGTTTAAGACATCATGGAGGGGGAGGCTGATGACAGGCGAACCCTGTGCAAGAGCAGGGTGTATGTGAGTATACTTTTATTTCAAGCTCATTCCTTCTTTTTCATCGTCCTCCTTTTTTAAACAAGTCAGTGTCCCTACGGCCTTCTTTGGTGAAGAGAAGAGTGAATAGCTTCCTTCTAGGTCTTTCTCTTGGGGAAACTACTTGGTTAATGATGGATTCACTTCCATTCAATGAACCAGCATTTCACCTAAGAAGAATCCATGGCATCTTCCTAGCCTCATCAGTCTCTTCACTGTGTTCTCTTTTGGAAAAGAATATTTTTTATGCTATTGACAAAAAAAAAAAAAGAAAAGCATTTTCATCTTGCCAGCTGAAGTCTCTCCGTGGGTTCATTCTTTTTTGCCTTGTGGCCCGCCCCTTTGTCACAGCTCAGAGTTTTCAAATCTGTCCTTAGGATTCAGGTTGCTGTAGAGCAAAGAACGTCATTAACGTTTTCCTGCTAGACTTGAAAAAACAATTAGGGCAGTGACTTGAAGAAGTTAAAGAAAAGCCCCCAAACCCTGAAACCAAACAGCACAGGGCAGGGATAGCAGGTAAAGTGGTTGCTATAAACACTTTCTTTTGAAAGCTGTGTCTTTTCAATAAACACACCGTTAGGGCCCTAGCAAAATATTTCCAGTTGCCTTCCTGGGTGGTGCAGCGCTGGAAGCTGTTAGCTCATGCTCAGTTAAATTTCAAATGTCAAAGCTCATTAATAGTGATTTTAGCCAAAGACAGCTTGTAAGGAGCTGTGCAAACTTAACTTCCTCAAATAAAATGAGAAGAAAGATGACCATTTAACATTGCTTTTCCTCCCCCTGCTTTCCTCACCTCCGCTTTGAGTTTGTTTTGGGTTTTATTGACAGTAGGTTTCAAGTTTATATTCCGCATTTCCCTTAATTCGCCTGTCCTTTTATCCCCCCCCCCTTGGGAAATAGGCCTATTACAAAGGTGTTGCGATGTTTCTTTGAGTTTTAGGAGGAGTGTTTTGTCTGTTTGAAGTGGGCCTGGAGGAGTCTGTGAGAGTGTTAAGGCAGAAGGTTCAGCTTTGGAGCGGGAGAAACACACTGTGATATGATTATGCGTTCAGATGCCGTTTCCAGCCTTGTCTGAATACAAATGCACGAGGAGATTCCGTTGACACAATAAGGAGGTTTCAAATGAAAATATTAATACAAGCAAGCACCCCCCGGTCCTCATAGCCCGGTTGGTTCTCACCACTGTGGCTCCCTGGAAAATCAAATGAAAACAAATTTTTTAAAAACTTGCTCCGAATGTACTTGGGCAGTCGTGACTGTGGGCTGACCCGCTGTGTGAAATTCTACAACAAGCTAATTGATACTTAAGCTACCAAGAACAAATTTGATATCAGTCTGGCCTCCCCTTTGATTCTGAGTTTTGCTAGCAGCACAGTGGAGTGTGCTTCCTTCCTCAGTCCTGCAAGGCTCCCTGGCACAGAGTAAGCAAGGCCTGCATTTCAGGGTGTGGTGTGGTATGTTTAAGGAGCCAGGGCAGATGCCTCAGAGGTGGTCTGGTGTGGGTATCTTGGAGCCTCTCTGACTGGACTCTGTGGCCACCATTGCCTCGAGAAACTTGGGCTCGGGTTGCACTGTGGTTTTGTGTGACTCCGATCTGAGTAGAGGTTGAGGGTCATGGGGAGAGTATGTAGAGGGAGTGTGTATCAGGGGATGGTGCTGTATCAGGGATTTCTTCAGAGCAGTTACACTGATTTTCTTGGGGGGCGAGCATGAGTCCCTAACAGAGGTTTGTGAGCCCTGTGGCTTTTTTCCATTTTTCATCAAAACAAGGGAACAGTTCTGTTTAGATTTTTAAAGAAGCGGACTGATTTTGGACAAATGTTGTGGTGCTGCCAAGGTAATTAATTGTAAGCAGTCTACCATCTTGCTGTTAAAAGGAATCTAGTTACATTCTTTAAATGGGTGGGTGTTCCGTTATTATTTACAGATTTCAATGAGATTCGGCTCACAGATAAAGGTTTAATAATAAGGAAGGGAAAAATAAAGGGGGGGGATCGGAGGAAGAGATGAACCATGAGAGACTATGGACTCTGAAAAACAAACTGAGGGTTCTAGAGGGGAGGGGGGTGGGGGGATGGGTTAGCCTGATGATGGGTATTAAAGAGGGCACACACTGCATGGAGCACTGGGTGTTATATGCAAACAATGAATCATGGAACACTACATCAAAAACTAATGATGTAATGTGTGGTGATTAGCATAACATAATAAAATTTAAAAAAATAATATAGGATCATGTTGAGTGGGCTATATTGTGCAGAGTACTAAAAGTTAGAATGATTTCTTTTTAAAAGCCAAGTAATTATGTTTCTGCAGGTAGGATCATAGTCTGGGGGAGTATTCCTAAGAATACTCTTTAAGCTTTTATCTTCTCTACTTTTTCCTGTAAACATCCAGATTTTGCCCTTTTAAGAAAAGAAGCAAATGTGTGTGGTACTGTAAGAATCGGGTTCTCTGTTGGTTTCTTCTAGACAGTGAGCTTCCTGAGAGCAGGGATTTATGTTATTTATCGTTTTATCCTTAGGGCCTACCGTAGTACCTGGCTCAATAAATGTTTACTGGTTGAATATAGTAAAACTTCATTAATTGATACACTAACAAGATTCTAGGTGGAATATTTAACTTAAGAGAAAAATCAATTTTATGGACTCTAGCACATTAATTATTTGCATGCAAATGGGGGTTGCCAATTACAAATAAGTGCTATCAATTTATTGAAGCCGCTCCGGAGACTGTCAGCAGACACAATGCGAGCAGTTTGAGTTATGCCTTGATGAATATATTCTGTAATCTTTTCAAAAACACGGAATAACTTCCACAGAAGACAAGGAAATTGTAAAATTCCAAGCAAGAGAAAGCTTTTGGTGTCCCCGCAGTCTACTGTTTGCTGGCTGCCTGTTCCACACGGCAGGACTAATTCATGAATTTGCTCTAATTAACTTGGTCAGTGCCCATTATGTGCCATCATGTGCTAGTGGCTTGTGATACACAGGTGACCATGCCCCGGAGAACTTACAATCTAGCAAGGTAAAGCACTGATGTAAATATGAACCCCAAAAGCAGTAAGAGTAGAGTGCAGGGCAGGTGCTGAGGAAAGAATAGCTTCTCAAGAGCCTTAACAAAGCCATCACAGGGGAATTTAAAATGGGGCCAGATCTTGAAAGAGGACTCTTTTGTTAGGGAGAGAAGGAACATATACATGAGCATGGTCACAGTATGTTTAGGAGGCGCTGTGGTTTTTGGCATAGCTTGAGGATGGGACATGTCCCAGGGGAGGCATCAGGAGGAGCGGGAGATGAGGCAGGGGAGACCAATTATGGGGTGAGGGTTACATTATGGGGCAGAGAGTTATATACTTATTTGAATTTGGACTTTATGGTTTAGGCACTAGGAGTCAGCTCTCTTCTAAGCTCCACACCTGTGTATTCTTTTTTTTTTTTCACACCTGTGTATTCTAAGTGTTGGAGTGGGGGACAAGCCAGGTGTGTGTGCCTGTGTGCTCGTGTGTGTGGGGGGGAAGGGAGGGAGGGAGAGGATATGAATTAGTGATGTTCATTTTCCTAGGAAGACAATGTTAGCAGTATTAGTGGTGGAGATGAGTGGAAGGATATGTGCAGAGTGAAAGCAGAAAGTATTCATTAAAAACCTGCTGTGGGCCAAATACTGTGCTAAACTCTACACGTACAAACAGACCTGCTCTCTGCCCTCATAGAGCCTGTAGTCAAGAAGATCTGGGTGAGAGACAAACACCTCCTATAGCCCACATGTGGAAAGGAATAGAATGAGCTGAGAGGCATTTGTGAAGCAAATGGTCATAGTTCGGTGACTTACTGGATGTCAGAGGTGAAGAATGGGAGGAGTTGTAGGTGACTGTAATTTTGGTGTGGGGGGACTCTGTAATTTGGTGGATGGTGGCATCATTAAGTGGTATTTTTGGTATTGATGGCTGAGTGTGGAAGTGTGTGGGAAGAGGGAAATAATGAACGCAGGTTTACACATGCTCTGGGTGAGTGCTCCACGCAACATACAAATGGAGATACGCAGCTGTTTAGAATTGAGGCGAGGGTTCGGGGTTTGAGATCTAGATCTGAGAAGTGTTATAAGGTAGATGATAATAGAGGCTATGGGAGGTAGTGACAATATCCAGGAAGAATGGGCAGATGAGGAATAAGGAGATGGAAATGTGGGAACCGCCACTGTTTGTAGGATGAACAGAGAAGGAGGCTGGTGTCTCTGCCTGTGTGTTCTAGACTGCCTCCTCTCCCACCTCGGCACCACTTGACGTCCTCAATGACCCCCTCCCTTTTCTCCATTTTTAATGTCTCTTGTTCACTTAGCTCATTTTCCTCAGTAGATAAACTGTTTAATCTTAAGCAAAGAACTCCGAACTTTCCCTAATCTTCCTTGGACTGTGAGGCTCCTTTCACAAAGTGGTTGTGTTCACTCATTCCCTTCCAGCCATGCTTGTTGAAAGGGTAACACCATTGCTATTTCCAGTTCCTGACCTCTGTTCCATCTTTCCCCTTAAGTTTCTTGGCTTTGACAGCCCCTCAGCACTGAAATGGCCCTGGCCAAGATCTTCAGTAACCTCCTCCTGAATAAGGACTACGTTTAAGTCCTTATGACCTGCTTTTGAATGTGTTGGTCTTGTTGGGCTCTAATTATCACCCAACTCCAGTTCAGTACAGTGTAATTTCAAAACCTTAAGCTTTTAGTCAATCTTTAAAGACTCCCCCACCTCCAGGTGGCTTGGAAGCCTCCAGTGGGGGAATGGTTATTTCTTCTTTCCATCTGCTTCCCCACTTCTTCTAGGAGTTGACTCCGGGCGATGGAGTGTGAGGGTAAAAGGACACACGACACTTGGCAGGCACAGTTACAAGGCATGTTAACATGTGCTCAGTGGGTGGGAGATGTAGAGTTGTTCAATCTCCCCTGGGCTTCTTTGTGGGCTCATCAGAAATCCTCCTGCTGACGTCCTTGAACTGCACCTGTCTCTGAATGGTTGGCCCATTGCTTTTATGGGGTGGGGGGTTTGCTCTCCCCCAGTGGTCCAGTCCACCTCTTGGAAAAAATCCTTTTATATCACCTCAGATCTGTTCCCTTTGATGGGACCAGCGGTCACCTTTGTCCAGCAGTGACACAAAGCTAGCACCCATCCCAACCCTTTTTTCCCTCTTCTGCTGGCCTTGGGCACCTCTAACCACAGTCTCTCACCTGTAGACTTTGCAGGGGCAAATCAAATGTGCTAGAGCCTTTTCCACTACGTTCTCCCATTGGTTCCTTTGAATCCCTTCTCATTTGGTGAAGTAGGTGGGTGACGTCTCCGGAGGGGTGAACAGGGACTCAAGCAGAGAGGCCTTGTAGACATGTGCATGCACATAGACTCACACAGTGTGCAAACCCATACTCCACAGAGCAAAAAGACAAACCTGTATGCTGACACTTGTCTTCTTTTTTGGTTTTTCCTTCGTTCATCTGGTTTTATTCAGGACCTTGAAAAAGTCATTTAACCTCTCTGGGCTCCAGTGCCCTCATCTGAAATGAGGAGACTGAGTGCTCTAAAATTCCCCAATGCCTGGCGAGGCTCTTTAGGAGCACCAAAACAACTGGCTAAGTTTCATTTTTATTCTGTTGCTTTGGTCTAGAGAACTAGGGAAACCAAGAAGTTTAGTGATTTAAATAAAAACAAAAAAAGTCTTTTTTACCCCCCAGTTTTTAAATTATGGCAAAACACATAAAATAAAATTTACCATTTGAACTATATTCAGTTGTAAAGTACAGTTCAAATACATTCATATTTTTGTGTAGCCATCACCACTGTCTATCTCCAGAACATTCTCTCTTCCCCAACCGAAACTCCATAGCCATTAAAGAATAACTTCCCATGTCTCCTGCCTCCAGCCCTGGGCAACCAACCATTCTGCTTTTGACAGAATTTATCAGCATAGATACCTCATCTAAGTAGAATCATACAATATTTGTCCCTTTGTGGCTGGCTTCTTTTTTTTTTTAAGATTTTATTTATTCTTTTGAGAGAGACAGAGAGAACACAAACAGAGGGAGAGGCAGAGGGAGAAGCAGACTCCCCACTGAGCTGGGAGCCTGACATGGGGCTCGATTCCAGGACCTGGAGATCACGACCTGAGCCGAAGGCAGACACCCAACCATCTGAGCCACCCAGGCGCCCTGGCTGGCTTATTTCTCTTAGCATAATGTCCTCAGGGTTCATCTGTGTTACAGTATGTGCCAAATTTTCTTCTTTTTTTTTTTTTTAAAGATTTTATTTATTTATTTGACAGAGAAAGACAAAGCAAGAGAGGGAACACAAGCAGGGGGAGTGGGAGAGGGAGAAGCAGGCCCCCCACAGAGCAGGGAGCCCGACGTGGGGCTCGATCCCAGGACCCTGGGATCATAACCCGAGCCGAAGGCAGACGCCCAATGACTGAGCCACCCAGGCACCCCCAAATTTTCTTCTTTTTAAGGCTGCATAATAGTTCACTGTATGTATATACCACATTTTGTTTGTCCATTTATTGTGATGAAGGCATGGGCTGCTTCCACCTTTTGGCTAATGTAAATAATGCTGCTGTGAACTTGGGGGTACAAATATTTGAGCCCCTGCTTTCAATTCTTTTGGATATATACCTGGAAGTGAAAAGGTTGGGTTATATGGTAATCCCATGTTTAATTTCTTTTTAAAGGTTTTATTTATTTATTTATTTTAGAGAGAGAGGGAGAGAGAAAGAGAATGAGAAATGGTGCATGCACACCCAAGTGGGGTGGTGGGGGGCAGAAGGGGAGAGGGAGGGAGAGAGAGAATCCCAAGCAGACTCTGCTGAGCATGGAGCCTGACATGGGGCTCAATCCCACAACCCAAGACCATGACCTGAGCGTAAACCAAGAGTCGGGCACTCAACCGACTGAGTCACTCAGGAGCCCTATCTTATGTTTAATTTTATGAGAAACTGCCATATCACTTCCAAAGTGGCTGCATCATTTTACATTCCTACCAGCAATGCACAAGAATTCCAATTCTCTACATTCTCACTAAAACCTGTTATTTTTATTTATTTTACTAACAGCCATCCTAATGGATGTGAAGTGGTATCATTATGGTTTTGATTTACATTTTTCTAATGGTTAGTGATCTTGTACATCTTTTCATACGCTTATTAGTTATTCATATATCTTCTTTGGGGAAATGTCATTTGCCCATTTTAAATAGGGTTGTTTGGTTTTTGTCACTGAGTTGTAGGAGTTCTTTATATATTTTGGATATTAATCCCTTATCAGATATATGATTTGCAAGTATTTTCTTCCATTTCATGGGTTGCTTTTTAACTCTGTTAGTGTCCTTTGATACACGAAAGTTTTTAATTTGGTGAAGTCCACTTTATTTTTGTTGTTGTTGCTGTGCTCTTGGTGTCATATCCAAGAAATCATTGCCAAACTTAACGTCGTGAACGTATGTATGTATAGGAAAATGCACAGTATCTGTAAGGTTCACTGCTCTGCCTGCAGTGTCAGGCACATGTGGAGGTCTTAGGATGTATCCCCCACAGACAAGGGGAGATCACTGCATTGGAACAGATATCTAAGCTTTCAGCAACTCTGAGGTAATAGAGGGACTTATGGAGAGCCTCATTTTTTTTTCCGATTGGGAAAATGGGGAAAGGAGAAATTTCTATTTTCTTAAGGCAAAACAGAGGCCACACAAATAATTAATCCTCAGCAAGTTAAGGGATTGATTTCCAGCAAGGGGCTAATGCTCCAAAGCTGAGAGAATTCTGCAGAAAGGCAGAGGTATCATGGCCTCCAATCCCTCTCTATATTGCTTCTTGAATTAGTCTGGTCTTGAATCCCTGTATAGTTGATTACTGTTGCTTTCTGGCTCATTTCATAGGGGTCTTCGTGGCTTTCAAACTTCTAAACTTTGAGGAGCTTCTTAGGTGATGACTATGTCTGTGGATTGTTTGGTATTTGCCAAGGGTTCTGAATTTTCTGCCTTTAAAGATATATATATATATATATATATATATATATATGGACCTTTTTTCAAATGTTTATATAAAAGTGTATATGTTATAAGCCCATGTTTCTACATTATGTGCATTGTATACAATGAATTCCAGGTGACTGTAAAGCAAATGATTAAAGTGCATTTTTTTTCTACCTGGAAATTATATTGAGCTTTATGAATTTTTGAAAAGGCTTTGATACATTTTTGCTTTATGAGGTTTTTCTCTGAAGAAGAGTTTGCTAGAAAGGAAAATGCATACATTTCATTAATCTTATTTATCAGCGGTCAAAAAAATAAATTATATATGTATTTTAAAGATAGCTTAAAGCACACTGCTTTGGTATACTAAATAGATGGCAGTTGATTTTTAGATGTTTTATTTTTAATCACAGGGACATTTAGATTATGTCACCACCTGCTTGCCACTACCCATACTGATAGCTGGCATATGAAATTTTGGAAAAATAAAACACAGATATTTTTCCATCATGTCAAAATGGCATGTGGTTTTGATCCTGAGAGTGGAGGGTTTCCATCAGACTGCCCTATCTGAAATCTCTGGGTCTATTTCCTCCTTTGCCTGGACTGCTGTTACTGGTAGTTGGTGTTATTCAATTATCTCTACATTTTACCTTGGTGTTTACCTCTAATGTCACTCAAGTCAGTAGATGATTCATTGCATCTGGAACCAATAAGCAGAGTTTGGCAGAAAGGGGACAATGTGTGGCGGATGTGTTTGGAGTAAAGGGAACAATGCACTTGAAACTGGGCTCTAAGAGCTTAGAAATTCAATTATGCATTATGGGTACAGGGGTAGGTACCCCAATGCCTGGCCCTTAGTGAGCACCCAGTGAACATTCTCGAAGATGATGGTGATGATTTTAATCGGCATAATCTGTATATATAAAAAAGGCATCAGCACTGCAGTGCCTGGGCAAGTTCCACAATTCTAGATACTTGAGATTTCATCCCAGCTCTGAAACACATCATTTCATCTTTCTCCTTCCTTAGGTAGGACTGATAATTTTGTGGTATTAGCTTTAAAGTGAATACCTTTTGCATCATTAAATACCAGGTGATACATGCATGAATGCTCAAAGATAAAACATAATGTTCTTTTGATATCAGGAGAGCTAAAAACCTAAATTAACATTCCCTTTGTCCTTCCAAAAAAGTCTATTAATCTCTACTCTGAAGCTTAAAGAATGAGGGAAAAGTTATTTAGTCAAGACAGGTGAAGATACCAGGTACAGGGTGGATTTCTCTGGTTTCTGAGCTTGGTTTTCCCATGCAAAGCATTGTCTTTTTTCTTTTTTTTTTCTTGTGAGGGAATAAAAAAGTCAGTCAGATCTTCTTTCCTAAGGAAGCAATGCAAGCCAAAGAGTAGTGCTATTAAAGCCAATTATATTCAAGTACTATTCTCAGAAGTAGAATCAGAATAGGGACTTTTAAATATTCTTGGTATCTCTTAAAGGAAACACATTTTGGCTGTGTTCAGGATCGGGAAGGCTTTGCATTTTTTCAGCTTCAAGACAGAGAGGTTGTGAGGACAGCAGTCCTGTGGCATTTGCTCTTTATCTTCAGTAGTCTTAGTTCTTCCTGAACAAATGGAAGGTCTCTATCAGGTCTTAATTTAAACTTCTTGGCATCATAAATTTAAAAAAATTATATTTCATGTCCTCTGTGTGTGTGTGTGTGTGTGTGTGTGTGTGTGTGAGGGGTCACTGAAAGAACAACCTGGCCATCGGCTTGGTGTGTTGTTATCCACCCTTTTGAGAGGTAAGTTCAATGAAGGGGGGGAAACCCAACTGTAAATGAATGAAAATGACTCTCCAGAGAAGGCCATCATGGTGCCATATTCACTTCTTATTGCTGCATAACAAGTAACCACAATCTCAGTGACTTAGAGCGATGCCTACTTATTATTTCAGTTTCTCTAGGTTGGAAGTTGGAAGTCTGGGCACAGAGTGGCTGGGTTCTCTGCTCCAGGTCTCACAAGGCTGAAATGATTAAGGAGTCATCCTTGCTACCTTCTCATCTGGAGCTCAGGGTCTTCTTGCAAGCTCATTCAGGTTGTTGGCAGAAGTCCATTCCTTTCAGCTGTAGGACTGAGGTCCTCATTTTCTTGTTGGCTGTTAGCCGGGGACCATTTTCAGGTCCTAGGGGCTGCTCTTGGTTCTTGGTCGCATGGTCCTCTTTGTGATATGGCAGTTCACTCCTTCAAG
>NC_138376.1:39661237-39676285 GCF_054177405.1 Leptonychotes weddellii | reverse complement strand
GGTAGCTCTATTTTCAACTTTTTGAGGAACCTCCATACAGTTTTCCAGAGTGGCTGCACCATCTTGCATTCCCACCAACAGTGTAGGAGGGTTCCCCTTTCTCCGCAGGGGTGATCTCTCTTTTAAGGGCTCTCCTGAATAGGTGAATCCCATCTCCCTTTGCTTAAGTGAAAGCTGATTTTTGAACTTCATTGCTCCTGCAGAATTCCTTCACCATTGCCAAAACCTAATCATGGGAGTGCTATCCCATTATATTCACCAGC
Source organism: Leptonychotes weddellii (assembly GCF_054177405.1). Taxonomy (NCBI): domain Eukaryota; kingdom Metazoa; phylum Chordata; class Mammalia; order Carnivora; family Phocidae; genus Leptonychotes; species Leptonychotes weddellii. Next base: position 39,676,022 of record NC_138376.1, on the reverse strand, counting down.
TCTGTTCCTACTAAAGGGGAGGAGATTATGCTGGGCTCATACACAGGGTGCAGGAATTCCAGGGGGCCACCTCAGGATTCTTCTTTAATACAGGTAGTATGCTTGAATTTGGGGATTTGAGAAGGTCTCTAGCCATTGCCTTTGTGAAATTCAAGGTCCTGCTGGTGTTGCGGTGATCTATTCAAGTCTTCCCAGCCTCTACCTATTTCACCTAGTCCTGGGCTGTCCTGGACTACCAAGGAATGGGCCTCGTCTGGGTAATTTCTATTCCTGGAGACGTTCATGAGGCCGTTAATTCTAGCTTCCCATGAGGAGTTCAGGTGCGGGGTGGCCTCCCGGGAGCTCACTCCATGAGATGATCTGAACTTTTAGTAGAATATTCATCTCCATATTCAGTCTTTCTCATAGGCAGGGCATGTCTGGCAGAAGACCTGGCCTTTTCTGGCTCTGATCCAAATGTAAGGAACCGGTGTGAAATAACCTCAGACCTGAAATGTGCCTACCAGCTCCTTGCCCTCTCTGAGCTGTGGGCACGGCTCTTCCAGAGAGGTGGGAAAAGGAGAGAGTGGGAGTAACCACAAAGGGAACCCAATTTGTTGGTGTTAATCAGAGACCTACCCACTTTCCTAATTGATTGCTCACTACAAAGTAGCTTGATGCTTCTTTAGCCTGGGAGCTAAATGTAATCAACTTTTGTTTGTTTCTGTAAAAAAAAAATTTTTTTTTCTTTTTGCCCTTAAGGAGATCATTATTTCTACAGTATGAAGATGGTAGCCCAAACATTAAAAGTAATTAGAGCAGATGGCTGTGAATACTTCTATTGTAAAATACACTGATGCTTATAAATGGTTTTCCTTCTCTGGCTTCCTTCTTTTCCCTCTGCCACCACATACTCATTTTTGTTTCCCTTCAGGTATAAAGGGGAGGGAAAAAGAGAGAAGGAGGGGACAAAGGTTCCCCTGGTGTATGAGATGGAGGAGCCATCAAAGGCTCATAGCAGGGAAAGTGTACTTCTGTGTATTCAATCACTGAAATTAAGTGTTTTCAAAGGCGGTGCAGTCATGGGTCCATTGCATGGGGAAATAACGTGCTGTAGTCCATCACTTAAAATGTTAACCTTGTCTCTTACTAGTGACTGGGAACAGAAACACATGCTCTGTGCTCGCTGGTTAAATGGCAGTGTGTCAGCTCCGTGGAAAAGGCAAGCATGTATCTGTCAATCTTCTGACTTGGCTCTTTGAGTGTATGTGTGCATTCGCGTGTGTGTGGCGCACGCACACACACACGTACACACTTGCCCCCGCTTTTATTTGCATTGATGTAGCCTTCAGAGACCTGGATTATTGCTTCTTGGAAGATAAGGAGAACTGAACCAGTTTCCAGTATTTTGATGTATATCCTTCACTAAGATTTTTTGGTTTGCCAGCCCCCACACTCTTAAGTAGCTGTATTATATTTATTTATTTTTAATTATAGAAGGTTTCATCTTGATCATATTTAAATATTGCTGGAGTAAACAGATGTACTGTACTGAGCGTTGTATAGGTACTTGGGCAATATCAGTCCTTATTGCTAACCTGGTAGTATGAATTGGAACGTTCCAGGAGTCCGCACGCTTTTTCTATAAAGACCCAGATCGTAAATATGTTAGGTTTTGTGAGCCATATCGTCTCTGTCACAGACTAAAAGCAGCTTGTAAACCATATGCAAGTGAATGGTCAAAGCCATGTTCCAATAAAAATTTATTTATCCAAACAGTGGATGGACCGGATGTAAGCTGTAGTTTGCTGACCTTGTTACGTACTACTGAATATTTTACATGATTCTTTTCTCTATGGCATACAAAGACCTTGAGGCCTTTATGCCGTGGCTTAAAGGAAAACCAACGTCCCACTGCATCAGCAGGAAGGTTATGGAGCTGTGCAGTCTTCCTTCAGACCTCCTCCCGGCCTGCACTCCTTGCTGACCCCGTGGCACTCCACGCATGCTCCTTCCTTAAGCTCTTTCCCAGATAGCCTCTGGTTCATACTCCACTCCTCGGGCTCCAGTCCTTTATCAGAGGTGCAGTCCCTGATCGCTAGATATAAAATAGCTCCTTCCACCTTGGCACTTCTGATACTCTTCACCCTGCTTTTATTTATTTTTTTCTTTCAGGGCACATTATTTGTTTTATTTTTATTTATTATTTAGTTTTTTAAAGATTTTATTTATTTGACACAGAGAGAGAGAGAGAGAGAGAATGAGAGAGAGGGAGAGCATGACCTGGCGGGGGGCAGGGGGGCAGGAGCAGAGGGTGAGGGAGGAGCAGAGTCCCCCTGAGCAGGGAGCCTGCCTTTGGGCTCGATCCCAGGAACCTGAGAGCATAACCTGAGCCAAAGGCAGACGCTTAATGGACTGAGCCAGCCAGGCGCCCCTCACATTATTTGTTTTATATATTTAACTTTATCTCACTAAAATATAAGCTCCATGAGGTCAGGGATTTGTTTTGTTTTGTGCCTAGACCAGTGTCTGGCAGTTAACAGGTGCTCCATAAATATTTGTTGAATCCAGAGGTCCACCCGCTTTGTCATTCCAGGAAGACTGAAAAGAGACTGGGATTAGGAAGCGGTATTATACTTGTTAAGTGCATGCAGAAATATGTAGCCATTATTATTAATTTTTAAAATTTAAAAAATTTTCAATTTAAAGTAGAGAGGGTAATACGTGTGTTTTTCAGTTGTGAGGAAGTAGTGATACTGTAAGTAAAATGTCTAGCACAGTGCCTGGGATAGAAGAGGAATGGAAGGATCTGTAGCTATCATTGTCATTATTACTTTCTCTGGCAAGTGGAATGATCTCCCGGTTTATAATTCAGAAGAGTCATTGTTAGAGGAGATCTGAAGATTCACATGGAAGAGAAGATAAAGAGAGGCTCTGTAAATTTGTCCTGTTTGCAGACTGTTAATAGTCCCCTGAAGCTCAAAAGTGTGAAAATAACTTACATGTAAGAAGCATTCAGTTAATATCAATATTTGTTGTGAAATAATGGGAGTTTAGGATGTGTATAGAACCCAGAGGTAAGCTAGTAAATTGCCTTGTTTTCTAACAGGGACGATGGGGAAATTTGAACTGGGCACACGTCTCTGGCAAAAGGTATTGTTGCCATTTCTTTGAGGAGTCAATGTGCTGGACGGTGTGGAAGGGCTTTCTCATGTTATCTCATAATCATGAAGGGTTTATAAGCACCAAGAAAAGAAAGTGATCACTTAGAGCCAGCATGAGCTCAGTAAGAACAAATTATGCCAAACTAATTTAATTTCCTTTTTGTTCCCTAAGGAGTTATTAGATTATAGGTCAGGGGCTCTAGTCGTAATCCTAGATTTGTAGATAGTTGACTTTTCTAAAATAAGCATTTTTTGTTTCATAATCAGCTGAAATAATCTCAGCCTGTCTTAATTTATCTGCAGTGTCCAGATTAAAAAAAGAAAAGAAAAGGTGACTAGTAAACTGAGTTTCACCTCTAAGGTAGTCCCAACCATGGTCAGTCAGCTAATCTGCTGAACCCCCATAGCATCTTGGTTATCCCTTTAGTTATTACACTTTATATTAATTATCTGGCTATTTATCTTTTTCTCAATGTTAATATGAGCACCTTAAGAACAAGGATGAGGTCACATGCACCTGGAATAGATGCCTTTATATTAGTTCAAACATAAAAGGTTTGGGATTTTAATTGGCTCACAAGTTTAATGTCACCCAACATTATAATACTATTATTAAAATAACCAAGACTATTAGTTGGGAGAGCAAATGTTATTTAATAAATGATGCAAAGACAGCTAACTATTTGGGGAAAAAAACAAAGAAAAATGGGAAACTTCTCACCAACATAAATTCTAAATTCGTTGAGGATTAACATACAGATATAAAACTCTACAAATCAAGAACACTATATAAGTGATGTTTATGTCAGAATGAAAAAAGGGTGTCCTATGCATAAAGAGGACGTCACAAGAGAAAATATAAATACATTTGTTTTCATAAAACTTAAAAAAACATTTCTTTGTGAAAGAGCATTGAAAAAAATTTGCAGCTTCATATCTAATTATTTTAGTTATTAAGTGGTGGCATAGTGATTAGGAGCCCAAATAAGAGCTGACCATTCATTCAAACCTATTTTGGGGATGCCTACTACATGCCAGACATTGTTGGAACTGGGGGTACAGCAGAAATTCAAGAAGCTCTCATGAAGCGTATATTTTATTGGAGGTTGATGGACTATAAACAAGTATACAGTGTTTCCATGATGACAAAACCTTTGGAGAAAATGAGGGTCAGGGGTAGAGAGAATGTTGGTCACAGGGACCTGTCTTTTCCTGTTTCCTGAGCCTGCATGCTCAAGAAGGCATTCTGGTGAGGTGTCAAGACCGTTCTTCCTTGTCTTTGTCATCCAGGAGACACTGTGACTGGAGAGAGGCCCCCACTCTGCCTCCTCCACCAGCCCAGCTTGACACATACGCTCACAAATAGGTCTCTGCTGTGCTTGGTGTTCCAACTTGCTGATCAATGACTTCTTTCAAGATGACTCTGGTGGTGTTGCAAGTACATTTAAGGTGACATGTAAGATTTGCAGACACTGCACATTCCCTGAAGTTCAGAGAAGTGCTGACATGCTGTAAGAAGAAAACAAATTGCATAAGCTTCCTCGCTTATATATATATATATGTGGTATAGGTTTATTTGGGGTTGTATGTACTGAGGTAAAGATGAGGGCATGTTCTGGATAGTTCTTAAATCTCTATTTCCACCCCCGCCCCCATAGGCCTGTGAAGAAATGGTTTTAGGGATGGGAATGAGTCATTTGTTTATCTCAAAGAAGAAAACTAAAGCTAAAGCCTGAGCACCTTGGGGAGTATAGGGGAAAGAGCTTATATTCAGTAGAGATGAAACCTGCATTGACCAGCTGGGGTGGTGACACGGAACATGGCTTTCACCAAATACATCATGTTGGTATCAACTGAGAGGCTTTCTGGTATATTGACAAGATGTCTTTTAAAATACCCTTAGTAGGGGCGCCTGGGTAGATCATTGGGTTAAGTGTCTGACTCTTGGCTTAGGGTCAGCCCATGATCTCAGTGTCTTGAGATCCAGGGAGCCCCTCTTAGGGCTTTGCGCTCCATTCATGGGGCTTGGGATTCTCTCCCTTTCCTTCTCCCTCCCCTCTGCTCTTCCCCCTCTTCTCCTTCCCCTTTCCTCTCCCCCCTCTTCTCCTTCCCCTTTCCTCTCCCCCCTCTTCTCCTTCCCCTTTGCTCTTACCCCTCTGCTCCTTCTCATCTATTCCTCCCCCTCTGCTCCTCTCCCAACCTTGTGCTCTCTCTCTCTCTCAAATAAATAAATAAATAAATAAATAAATAAATAAATAAATACATAAATAAAATCGTTTTAAAAAATCCTCTTAGCATTCTTTTTTGCTTAATTGGATCAAAGTGCTGGGGATCAGAAGATAAAGATGTTGGAAAGTGAGCCACTCCCACAGTTTCCTGGAGTGTTGCCCTGCTAGTCGCAGGACTACCGCTGACACAAGGAATTACGCTACCTACCAGTGTGTCGTATGAAAAAGTCAAGAGCCAAGATCTTGTGTTTGTAACTACAGGCTCACTGACACCTTGCAATTATGGCGATATGTTTCTCTTTCACTTCCCCAGGTGGCTGCTGGGTAGTTGAGGCGCATTAATTTTTTAGAACTTTTAGTATTTAACCATTGTTTTTTTTTTTTTTTTTTAAAGATTTTATTTATTTATTTGAGAGATACAGCGAGAGAGGGAATACAAGTAGGGGGAGTGGGAGAGGGAGAAGCAGGCTCTCCAATGAGCAGGGAGCCCGATGCCGGGCTCGATTCCAGGACCCCGGATCATGACCTGAGCCAAGGCAGATGCTTAACGACTGAGCCACCCAGGGGCCCCTTAGCCATTGTTTTGCACTGAAGCATGAACTATCCATAAAAATGTACACATCTCAAGATACCATTATTATGCTAAGGAGAAATTTGGGCACAAAGGAAGCTTAGGTCCCCTGAAATTTAATGCTTAACATTTATATTCATTTGAAATCTACCACACTGAATAGAGAAACTGAAGGTGAAAGAAAATAAAAGATTTCACAGGGAGACAGAATCTGAGTCTAGGGTCTTAATTTAGATACACTCACCGTCATTTGGTTTAAGTTAAATAGAGCTTGAAAATGCAGAAAGCAATGTGAAAGCATGTGGGCCAAACCCAATGGATCAAACCCGTGGGCTGCAGATTTGTAAGTATTCTGGGTTTCCACCTATTTGTTCACCTACTGTATCAGGAAGGTGGTTGCACTCACATGCATGGCTGTTTGTGTGTGTGTGTATGTGTGCAACATCTGTAAATGCGTGTATGGGATTAGCAGTTGGATGATTCACTTAGGACATTATTTCATCGATTTTCATTGAGCACCTGCTATGTGTCAGATACTTTTTAGGGGGATGGGGATTTAGCAACAACCAAAACAAAGTCCTGGCTTTTGTTTGGGTAAGCTCAATAGATGATAAAAACACACAGAATTAAAGATCTTACACCAGAATAAAGCAGTATTGGGGACAGGGAGTGATTGGAAGTGCTATTTTAAGGAGATAAGGTAGGAGCTATTATTTGCTCAGAGACCTGAATGAAGTAGGAGAGGGAGCCAGCAGATATTTCAAGGAAGAGCATTCCAGCAGAGGCCAAGATAAGTGAAAAAATCTGAGTTGGGAGCTTGCTCTGCATGGGTCCCATCTGTCGTCACCACGGTGGCCTCTGGTACGTCCTCCAAACCCTTTGAGCCTTTGTTTCCTCAACAGTGAGGAGGAGATAACAATATTTAACCTTTCCACTTGCCAGGTGGGGGCTGAGTGTAGCAATTTTTGAAGGTGGCCAGGCTGGGCCAAGATGTTATAACACATGGAAGACAGCTCTAGATAACAGGTATCAGCGCTAATTGTTAAGTGTTAAGATGTTCTCAGTTAATGGAAGATACCATGGAATGGCCTTCTTTTGACCCTCTCACATACCTAATTAATGTCTGATCGTTCCAGATCTTTCCACTGTAAGGGTCATGAGCTTTGGTTGAGCTTTGGTTTTTTTTGTTGTTCTGTAGTTGGGGTATGGATGTAATCACCAGGTTCATGTCTCAGGAAGAGTTGTGCTGCTGAATCCTTCAAACTCCTTACAACTAACTCATCCACACCCCATCTCACCGGGCTTGCTGGCCTTCCTTAAGACCCTGAGCTTCAGAGGCTGGTTTGGAGGAAACGTCTGGGTTCCTTTTTGGGATAATCTCCTTCCCCTCTAGCCCTTGCCTTGAGTTCGTGCTCAAACTTTGATGCGGAAGTGTTATCTGATGGATCATGAACATGACAGTTCCCTGGGCCCCACCTCCTGAGCCTGATTTTGTCATGGTGGTGCTGAGGGACTCTGTACCTTACACAGCTCTAAGCTGAGAGACTTCCTTTAAAATGGAGGGACAGGATTTCTCTAGAATCTTTCCATTTCTGACCTTATAGGAACTCAGGCTTTTTTTTTAGAATTTATTTATTATTTGAGACAGAGAGATACAGAGCAAGAGAGAGAGAGCAGGAGCAGTGGGGAGAGGCAGAAGAAAAGGGAGAAGCAGACTCCCTGCTGAGCAGGGAGCCTGATGTGGGGCTCGATCCCAGGACCTGGAGATCATGACCCAAGCCGAAGGCAGACGCTCAACCATCTGAGCCACCCAGGCACTGCTTAGGCTTTTTTGAAAGTCCTGTGGTTCACCTTCTCTGCTGTTGACTTTACCTTCTTCATCCGGTTCAGCATCTTCCACCTTCTCACCACTTAATTCCATTCCAGTTTCCTCCTATTCACCCCCCTTTCCTCTTTATGGATTTTATGGGAGTGAATTAAGAGATTTTAAGAATATATAATGTATAGCCTGTTAAGGACCACTTTGTGAAATTTCACCTCCCTTTGCCTAGCTTCAGTGTGAAATCAGTAGAGAGCTAAACTTCTCTCTGACTTTTTGAGTCTATGGATGGTCATCGTGGGGATATGGTTCATACAACTCGCAAAGATGCTCACGTACCAGCCCTTCTTTTCATGGTGCTGGTGCTGCTGATCAATATGCCTTCTGCTTTTCCATCTCTTAAATTGAGAGGAGTCACTGGCTTTTTTCTCGTTTGTAGGTGGAGAGAATGAAAAGATCCTGCTTTTCCTTATGCCAAAGGCTTGTTGGTGATTGGGTTGGGTAGACAACTCAAGACTATTGAGCTAGGGGGTCAGTACACTCTCCTGGAAAATCTACTGGCTCTTTTCGCTACACATTTTTCCATTTTGTCTCTCAGAAATACTCTAGGGTACTCTTCTCTGTGTAGGTGTAGTTATTGGTATTATAAACATGCCTTCCCTTCTTAATGATCTTCTCCCATCTGCCTTTAACACTTCATGAGAGGACCTTCTAGGCAGTTCTTTTATAGGAACCCAGGCTTCACATTTGGTTGGAATCTGGGCAGGAAGAAGAAGCATGTGGAAAGAGGCAGACACATGTTGTATGCACTACCTTGAGGGAAACACCTTCTCGATTCTGATTTTATTATACTTATCATAATTATAGTCCCATAACTGCACAAGACATTTAGACATGTTTTTGGCCTCTTGCATGAGCTGAATACTGCTTTCTGCGGTATCCATATTCCTCTTTCGAAAATATGTGACTTCAGTCTGACCATTAATTAAAAAAGGAAAGCTAACAGTTCTGGGAGGGAGACTGGAGGCTGGGTGGGGAGGGGGTGCTTCCTCATCCCGACTCCTCTCAGCCTCTGTCCCTGCCCCTCACTCAAAGGTTCTGGGCTACCATTTGAAGTCAGTAGGCCTTTTACCCATGCATTTTGTTTTCAGCACTGATGCACCAAGCTCAGAGGGAAAGGCAACAATAAAAAAAAAAAAAAAGAAAAGAAAAAGGTAGAGTGGGAGGATGGATCAGAACACTTGGAAAGAGGAATGTTCCTATAAAACAGGGACATTTGGCAGTAGAGCCAGTGAAAAATGATACCAATTACATAAAGCAAAATGCCACCCATCAAGCAGAACATTTTAATTCTCTCTATTCCAGGCTATTTATGACTTTTTGTTCAAGACTCAATACATGTCGGGGCGCCTGGGTGGCTCAGTTGGTTAAGCAACTGCCTTCGGCTCAGGTCATGATCCTGGAGTCCCGGGATCGAGTCCTGCATCGGGCTCCCTGCTCGGCAGGGGGTCTGCTTCTCCCTCTGACCCTCCCCCCTCTCATGTGCTCTCTCTCATTCTCGCTCTCTCAAATAAATAAATAAATCTTTAAAAAAAAAAAAAAGACTCAATACATGTCTGTAAAAATAAAAAATGGAATCGACCCCGTCTGTTAGGTAGAAGGGGGCCTGTCCTGGAAAAAAAAAAACACAGAAGGTAAGAAAACATTAGCAACGGGACATTGTTGGAGAATTCCAGTGGCGGACACAGACATTTGAAGTGTAACTTTGCCCTTTCCGTATTTTTCCCTTTTTGAATGAGTGGTATGAGGAAGAGAGGATGACTAATTTTATTGAGACATTTGACATTATATGTAAATTAATTTTAGTTTAAGACGTTTCCATTTAGATTGATCCCCTCCATACTATCCTGCTTTAAAACAAAACAAAACATTAAAACTGTGTTCCAGGGCAACTTTTCCTTTCAGTTCTGCCAGAGGTGGTCGAGGGCTCACAGCTGGTTTCCTGAGAGAGTGCCACAAGATGGCGACAACGTCACAGTGGAGAATGGCCAGTCGCTGCTGCTTGATACCAACACAAGCATCCTCAACTTACTGCACGTTAAAGGTCTGTGTAGTTTGGTGGTGGCATTACTCTATATAATTCTATCACTTTGGGGGAGCAGGAGGGAGGGGAGCTTTTTGGATAAGTTCCAGCACTTGACTGATAACTCTGGGAACAAATTGAAATTTCACTATAAAAGGAAGAAGTGGTCGGAGGGTTCAAAATGAAGGCCCTGTCTTTTGCTTCTTGTAAGCACAGAGCTTAATTATTTTATTTTTTTCAAATACAAGAAGGTTAACAGTGTTGTCAAAGAATATGCTTTTTATTCACGCACTTTGTAGTCATGCTTGTCCAGGGCAGCCCCCGCAATGTAGCAAAATGCTCAGAAACTGGTTGACGCTGTTGCCTTTGAAATTCCCTGCCAAGAAAACGATGTCTTCCTGCTTTTACCCTGTTGTGGTTTTGACTTCCTGGTCCCATGGAAAGTCATATAAACAGGCTTCCTTATTGCACAGCCGGCCACATAGCTCTAGGGTGTGGGAGGTTGGACTAGACCGAGAATGCAAATTTCAACTCCTCCTCCACGTCACCAAATGACTGAGTCCTTAGTCCACCTCTCTGACCATTTGTTTCCTTATCTGCTAAATGAGAATAAAAATCACTGCCTACTTCAGTGGCTGATAATAAGGAATGGATCAAAGTGTCGGTCTTCACCGGCAAAGGAAAATGGCTTTGGAAATGTGATTAGTTATGGGTAGCTATAAAACTCTGCACTAAAACATTACTCTTCATTAAAAATATATTTAACACTTACCGGGGCATTTGCTCTTGTTGAAGTAAGAGCATGGCTACATAAGGGAAAATAAATATTTTGAAAGGGATAAACCGATGTAACATTGATACCTGTCTCTTATGGATGGCATCAGGTTTTTCTGATGAGGCGTCTTACGTTCTATATTTTAGAAGGTTTTTTTTCACCCCCTGGTAGCAAGGAAGAAGTTTTCAGACAAATCAGTTAATTAGTACCCTTTAAGAAAAATGGTCTGTCAGCTTGGGCTCTTGACCTGTCTTTGTGTGTGTGTGTGTGTGTGTGTGTGTGTGTGAGAGAGAGAGAGAGAGAGAAAGAGAAAGACAGAGAGAGAAAGATCAGTGGCTTTGGGGAATACTGACTTTTGATGGACATCAACTACCTAAGAACTAGCAATGACACAGGAAAATTACAGACTTAAAATTTCAACTTAAAGATGCTCTTTGTGGACCTTTAACCAGGAGTCAAATGCTGCTGGGGGATGGGATGACCTTTAGGCTCTCAGGGTCTTTGCCTTATTTTGATATCATTTGGGAGAACTTTTCCAGCTAAAAGTCTTGCTCAGCTGAGTCTCTGGATATCCCATTAGTTCCAGGTTCAATCAAGGAAAGGTGCTGATAGGGCCAGAGACTAAAGATGGGGACGAGGCATCAGAGAGAGAGCAAAGGCTAAGAGAAAGGCAAGGACATGTGGAATATACACATGGCTTCTCACTCTTGGAGATTTCAAGATCAAAATAATGCAAATACTTGCTCCAACCTGTCACCTTTCAAAAGTGGTTTTTATTAATATTCCCAGTCCAGGCAATATATTTCAGTCTCAAATTATTTGAAGTAAGTGAGCTAGGTTTGGAAGAGCAAACCATCATCCTGTGGAGAGGGAGAGGGAGTTATCTGAAGGATCCTGTCTTTCTCTTGGAGAGTAGGGCCATTGGTAGGAAGGTGAGGCTAAGTAGTAGATACCAGTTTCTATACATATAGGTACAGGAGTTGTTGGCAAGAAGCAGGGTTGCCTGGAATGAAACTGAGTTTTTTGTCATACATGTATGGGTCATAGCTTCTAGAAAGAATGAAAACAGGGAAGGGGCACAGGTCAAATTTGATTCAGTCAATGACTTATGGATACTTCGTAAGTGGCCTAGGAACTCGTGTGACATATGAGAAAAAGTGAAGAATAATGCTTAATGTCAACAATGTGCATATCACTAAAGAAACTAATTAGGGAGCAAATATAAAAAAAGTAAAATTTCTAATTCTAAAATATGTGTTGCAAGCAGTTAGGCAGAATCTGGTCCGGAGGACTCAGGGTATAGAGGATGTAAGATTAGAATTGGGTAGTGGATAGGAGGTGAAGAGCCTATTATTTATGAATGAGACAAGTTTTGAGTATCCATATACACAGAGAATCTAAATTTAAGGAACTTCCCCATCTTGCTTATTGGAACTGTAAATGTTCAGTGGCTCAGGTCAAAAACACTGGAATCATCCTGGACTTCTTTCTTTTTCTCACATCCCATGATCAATCCATCACTGAATCTTGTCCAGGCCTTTGACATGTGTCTCATATATCAACACCTCCACTGGTACCAACCTAGTCCTAACCAACATAATTTTTGCTGGGACCATTTCAAATGGCCTTGTAATTGGTTATCGTGTTCCTGATTCTTTGTCTTCCTTAGTAGAAGACCCCCAATTTTTATTTGGGGCAGCAGTGTATCCAGCTAAAATGCTATATTTCCTGGCCTTCTTTGCGGTTAGACATAGCCTTGTGGCTAAGAGCTGGTCAATGAGATATACAGGGAGGTGTGGTACAGGGGACATCTGGGAAATGTCCTAAAGTAGAGTGGACCCAATAGGAGGCATGCCCTATTTGTCCTTCCTTCTTCCTCTTCTTTGCTTCTTGGAATGTAAATGTGATAGCTCCATTTTCAGCTGCCATCTTGGACAATGAAATGGCTCATTAAGAATGGCGAAGCAGAAAAATGGGAGAAACCCAGGACCCTGATGACTTTGGAGTTGCCTTAGTAGCATGGAAACTTGGATTGCCTACCTCTGAAGTTACTTCATGTGTTTAAGTCATTGGTATCTGCCTTTTATGCCATATGCTAAGAATAAACCCCCAATAGTTTATTGTACACATCCTTTAAAAACATGTCAGATCTTATATTTCTTTCCTCTAACACCTCCCAGTGGCTTCCCAACTAACCTTACCGTTATCAAACCTCTGATCTCTTCATTGATCCATCTTCCTCATTCACTCACTCTTTCGCAGCTCTTCTAAAATTATACCAGGTGTACACCTACCTCAGGCTTTGCACATAATGTCCTGTGCCTGGAATATTCTTCCTCCAGCTATTCATGGCTCACTTATTTTGTTTGCTCTTTGAGAAAATGTCAACTTATCAGAGAGGCCTTGCTGGTCATCTTTTCTGAAATTGGAACCACTTCTTATTTATTTTGCTTTACCTTTCTTCATAACATTTATCACCACAGAACATATTCTAAATTTCCTTGTTTGTTTACAGTCTGCTTCCTCTGCTAGAAAAAGCTCAAAAAGGCAAACGACCTCAGCAATTTATTTGCTACCATCTCTTCAGTATCTAGGACACCAAATATGTGTTGATGGTTGAATAAAACCATGTATTGATGGTTGATGGACAAGTAAAATGGTGCAGAGTTCAGATCCTGGATGAAATTTAAGAAGCGTAATTTTTAAACTCTTGCTTTCTTAATTATTACTTTTCTTTCTTTCTTTTTTTTTTTTAAAGATTTTATTTATTTATTTGACAGAGAGAGACACAGCGAGAGAGGGAACACAAGCAGGGGGAGTGGGAGAGGGAGAAGCAGGCTTCCCACGGAGCAGGGAGCCCAATGCAGGGCTGGATCCCAGGATCCTGGGATCATGTCCTGAGCCGAAGGCAGATGCTTAACGACTGAGCCATCCAGGTGCCCCTAATTATTACTTTTCCTAACTTTTACTGTCCTTCGTTGTTCTCACATATATAGATATATATGTATGTATAGGTACACAGGTAAACACACATGTATATATGCACATACATAAACACACAAATGTACATATATATTTACATACATATATACATATACCTATATATAAATGTATGCAGTTATGAGTTGTGAGAAATATAAAATCCATTGGTAGGTTATTTTTCTGTTTCTAAAAGGCTTTTGAAACTGGTAAGGACTCCAACTCTCAAAAATCTGGTTGCTAGCTTAGCTCTAAATCTTTAATGTTTTCTCTTGTCTATAATATGCATGAAAGTTCTTAAGAGATAATAAAAAGTTATTCAAATATGAGATTGACTCATCATCATCATCATCAACAGTAATTCAGTCTCTGAATCTCTGTTACTGTCTCTCTTTTTCATACCCATTCATGGTATCAGAAAAGTAGCTGAGTGGAATTTTCCTTCTTTTTCTGATACCATCTATGGGCCACGATAAAGCATGAACAGTTTCAAGCCCAAAAATAATTTCTTCAAAAGATTTGAACAAATGAAATAGAAAGTGTGAACGTGGGAGCACTTTTTCAGCCATCCCCACGGTATTCCAAAGGTGACATTCCAAATGAAGTATGGTACAGACTGAAAGGATTTGTGCTATTTAACAGTGAAACTAGATCACCTGACAACTATATTTAGAACTACTTTATGAAAATATTGCATCCTCTATATTATTTTCCCATTCAAGGAAGCCAGCCTCCCAATATGTAGAAGACTAGGCCCCTACATCAGGAAACGCAATACTTCTATATATGGCCCCCAAGAGTCTTGAATTCTCTGTGCCTTACTTGTATTTCCATCTATAAAATAGAACTGACGTTCTTTTCTTACCAGTACAACTTATATAGTAGAAAGGAGGGTTATAAATGTCTTTGAGGCAAAATTTTCACCATTATTTATGATGCTGTACATCCTGATTCCTGAGCTTTATTAAAAAATGGCATCTTAATTTTGTGACCATAAGAGCTTCAGCTGTATTTATTATTATTTTGCCTTAATTAACAAGATATCCAGAACTTTCATTTACTTACTATCTATCTCTATTTCTTTCTTCCATTTCTGTCTTTTTTTTAGATTATTTTTTAGGGGGTACTGTTAAACACAAAAGAGAATTAACCCAATCAATTAATACTAATGAGCTTGGATGGAAATA
>NC_138376.1:39643231-39661137 GCF_054177405.1 Leptonychotes weddellii | reverse complement strand
AAATAAATAAATAAATAAATAAATAAATAAATAAATAAAATCTTAAAAAAAAAAGAAAGGGCCAATCAGGGGAGGATGAACTCTGGAAACCACTCTTCCCTTGGTGTTGGGCTTTCAAAAGGAAGACATTTCAGTTTCTTACTACTTACAATGCCATCCCTTTACAGTGCTTGAGCAGAGACTTGTTTCTAGTCTCTGTGGCTGCTGAATAGTGCACTGGTCTCTTTTAATGTGATTTTCTATTTCTTGGTCTGCTGGTGTATACCAAAGCAGTTAAATGCTTGGCAGGCTTTTGAGCCAGAGAGAACTGAGTCTGAATCTGGGCCTTGCTTCTTACTAGCCCTGTGACCTCAGACAAGTTGCATAGCCTCCATAAACCTCACATTTCTCCTCATGAGGGTCATGCCTGTTCTAACAGCAGCAACAATAACGATGATAGCTAACCTTTATTGTTTACTGTTGTGGGGCAAGTCTACGATGTGTTGTCCAGCTCAGATGGATGTTTTGAGGATTATTAGATGGGGGAATGTTGTAAAGCCCTTAGCACAGGGCCTGGTCCAGAGTAAGCACCCAATTAATGACAGGTTTTGTTTTGTTTTGTTTTTTTCTGGACTGATGGGATAACAGAAGAGATGGCTGAAATATCAGGCCTAAGTTGCAATTTTATTTACAGATAGTGGCTGCTTCCATATACAAAGCAAACTGGATTACTGAAAGAATTAGCTTGGTAATAAGGACCTTGGATTGCTTTTGCTTCTGTTATCTTTGGAATACATATTGAAGTGCTTTCCTTGCTATGGCAAGAGAGGGAAAGATACAGAGATGGCAGTAGCAGAGTCTATCCATTTGGTTGTCTCCATTTTCCTTGTTATTTTGACTTCACGGAAGCGTGTTTTTCTGGCGCTGTTCGGCATATGGTCTTATTTTCTCCCATTTTTTTGTGGTCTCCAGTTGTGAAGATGCTCAGATCTTTCTAGTCTGTTATATTTGGGATGTCTAGGGCATGCAAATGCATATTCTTGGCCCATTGAGATGAGCCACCTTCTCTTGAGCCACTATCGAGTTCACTGTGGAGTTCCTTCACCCTTGGTAAGGATTTGAGGAGTTCGGAGTGAAGTACTCAGTGCTGTACCCAGCACAGCCTTTTTAACCCCAGGGATTCTCCACTTGGTGCCTTCTAGTTAGTACGGAGTCAGGCTCAGTTGCAGTAGGTGTGTGCTTCAGATAACGTTTTGCAGTGCTGTGATCTGGGAATGCCATGAGGCAGGACTTCCCTGGGACAGAACTTGTGGTTTCTCTGTGCATCAGGTCTGTGTGAGTCACTGGGCAGATTACCCTCTGCTTATAATTTCGACTTCACAGATGTCAGCACGGATTTAAAAGAAATCTATCTGCGGGCAGGCTGGAGCTTTGCTAAAAATGAAATATTCCACATTAATATTTCTTTCTTAACTATATAATATCTTGGTCAACATGAGGGAGTTTGGGGGGCTGGTAACATTTGTTACAAATGTTTAAAATAATTTATAAATTTATATTTTTATAAATTAGAAATTTATAAATTATATAAATTTATATATAGTTATATAAATTATATAAATTTTGTAAATTATAAAATTATAAATTTATAAATTTAAAATAATTTATATGGAAGTTGGCTGAAAAAGATTGACTGAATTGCCTCCTCTTCTGGCTGAACCATAGGGACCCTTCAAGTCAGGAGGGGCAATCAGGAGGTGCAGACAGGGCTTATTACATTTTGGTCAGGAAACTGGGGGCCTGAGCTGAAATTCGAGGCAGCCACAGATTCTCCTTTAGCTTTCAGTAAGGTGCCGGACCTCAAATCAAAGTGGAAAAATGCAGATGACGGTGACTCTCTCCCCTTTGTAGAAGGGAAGTGCAGTAAAGGAGTTAATGTAATTTCTTCCCCGTATTTTCAAGCATGGTGCTCCAGAACGCGCTGGGCTTTGCAGTAGGCAGAAGTGGAAGCCTGATGAAGAAGTCAGCGTCAGAGAGCAATAACTGGACTTTTTTTTGAAATCCACCCTTAACTCCCTTGACCTTGTGTGTTTCTGTGTGTCAGTCTTTTCCTGGTGACTACATATTTAATATTAGAGTGTGTTTTTTAATTCCTTCTACCTTTGGAGAAGGTGCGGTGTAAGGCTATAAGCTCAAGGAAGCAAGAACCAGGTCTGTGTTTGCTCACGTTTATATTGCAGGACCATTATATCTTCAGGCACATAGTAGGTATTCAAGTAATTGTGGAATGAGTGAACTAATGAACGAATTTCTGGCCTAAAGAGGCAGATTAATGTTAGTTGTGGATTTCTCTATAATCAGAGTCCTTCCTGGTATTCTCAAATGTTAGTGGATTAGTCCAGACAGTGACCAATTTCATTTACTATTTGTGTATCAGGAGATCAGAGACAAAGGCTTTTTACTGTGGGGGACACTTGGCTCTGAAACCCCTTATTTTTCCCAATCAGACAATGACTTACATTATTTACCTCCAGAGAACAGTCCCAGACACACTTGATTAGCCTTAAATGAAAGATAAGCCATTGCTATGAGAAAGGACATGCTTTCCATAGATGGGCAGACAGACAGATAGATAGATATTAAACAATTTACAGTTTTATGTCTTGACAACTTGAATGTTGTAACATGAAAAATGCTACCGAAAGGGACCAGTCCCTTCCTAGCACAGAAGCTATAATATTTTCAGTAATGAAAGATAAATATTTTAAACTTCCTTACTTAAAACCCTTCACTGGCTTTCCATTAGCCTTTGAGATCAAGCCTAACCTCTAAATATGGCTTATGGAGTCCTTCAGGGTTTGGTCTCTCCTTACCGCTTTACCTCATTTGTTGATTAATGATTTCCACATCCTGTTAATCCAGATTGAAAGCAGGACTAGAACTCTGGGATGCTTATGTATCCGGGATTCTTATACATATAAAAATATATCAGGGCGCCTGGGTGGCTCAGTTGGTTGGGCGACTGCCTTCGGCTCAGGTCATGATCCCGGAGTCCCTGGATCGAGTCCCGCATCGGGCTCCCTGCTCGGCAGGGAGCCTGCTTCTCCCTCTCCCACTCCCCCTGCTTGTGTCCCCTCTCTCGCTGTGTCTCTCTCTGTCAAATAAATAAATAAAATCTTAAAAAAAAATATATATCAGAGACCAAGCATTTCATCACTTTCTCATGTACTGTAATATTCCTGGGGGTCAGGAAAAAGTAGAAGGTATTCTCATTTTTTAAATAAATAAATTCTATGAGGAAACAACCGTGACCTGAAACCTCATGAAGTTATCGTGCTATAGACAATTTATGTTTATAATATTCAGAGAACAATTATATTTGGAACATTTTGAATTGCTTAGAGAAATATATCAAATTGGAGGGCTATTCAAAAATGTGATTGGGTCAATGCTAATTTGAACTTTGGTAGAAGGGAGAAGATTATTTGAATGAATGAGTAACTTGGTAGCAAGGGAGATTTTTACCTGCCTGGTACAGACTTTAAAGAAAAGGTAGGTTTTTTTTGTTGGTTTGTTTTGTTTGTTTGTGGGTTTTTTTTTTTCCTGGTCTTGTCTTTTCTCCTTATAAAAAGCTTTCGTTCTGAGGGCTTAAGTGACTTTTTAGAAATCCATGGAACAGCTGAGGGCCCTGTGTACTTAAATGCCAGAAGCTGTGTTGGTAAAAGGACGTAATAATTTCTTCGGATGCCTGGGTGGCTCAGTCGGTTAAGCGACTGCCTTCGGCTCAGGTCATGATCCCAGGGTCGTGAGATTGAGTCCCACATTGGGCTCCTTGCTTGGTGGGGAGCCTGCTTCTCCCTCTCCCGCTCCCCCTGCTTGTGCTTGCACTCTCTCTCTCTCTGACAAATAAATAAAATCTTAAAAAAAAAAAGGAACCAAGGTTTAGTTAAGTAACAATTGATAATGGTAGCTGTAATGACAAAGGCATTTATTTGTATCTGTGTTTCAGTTCCTTTAAATATTTCTATGTAGTTTCTTTTCCACAAATAGGTTTAAATGTTGTAATTAATATAGAGTTAATCAATTTATAAAGTTAATTTAATGAGTTTTATGTGTCATAGAAAAAGTGAAAGCTGACTCACAATCTTTATCTTCTTTCTCCATTGTCTGTCAAGTTGGCCAATGCACTAAAACCAGGGTATTTTTATTCACGTGGAGCAATTAAACTTCACCTTGACCTTGTGGTAGTAGAGACTGTATTTTTCACATTTTTTTCCTTCAACATCTAGCAGAAAGGCTGGGAAATAACAGCAAATGTTGGTTGGATGATGAAGTGAATTAATCTGCAATCCCAGCCTTGTATTTCTCCACCTATTTTAGATGATAGCAAACAGCCCAAGACTATGGACACCTAGATCAATCGCTTAATTGACTAGAGTAGTGGTTCTCAAAGTGTGGTCCCCAATCAGCAGCATCAGCATCACCTGGGATCTTGCGAGAAATGCAAATGTTGGGGCCCCATAGCAGACCTCCTCTGGGCAGAAGGCCTGCCAATCTGTGTTTTAAGACCTCCAGGGGATTTAGATGCACGCTCAAGTTTGAGAACTATTAGCCTAAAACAATAAAGGGAGCCATATATTATTGTCAGGACTGGAAGCCAATTAACCCAGGCCTGCTACTCTTTTCCCAAAGGCTATGCGACCCTTTGCAAAGAGCTATGAAAACTTGGCTCGGCACCTTGCATGGGCCAATCCTGAGCATGGTGGTTTTTGTTAGATGTAGTTCTCTGTCCTGCCAGGGAAAACGGAGCTGCTAAAAATGATTTCTCCCGACTGCTATTGTTTGTGGCTCTGAGTCTGT
Organism: Leptonychotes weddellii; assembly: GCF_054177405.1. Taxonomy (NCBI): domain Eukaryota; kingdom Metazoa; phylum Chordata; class Mammalia; order Carnivora; family Phocidae; genus Leptonychotes; species Leptonychotes weddellii. Next base: position 39,656,298 of record NC_138376.1, on the reverse strand, counting down.
GATTTTATTTCAGATATGTCTTTTCCCCCTCTACATTGCCCATTTAACAGGCGTACCAGGCTAATTAAGGAATTAGTATGTGGCATCCATTTCGGGGAGGTGGGTGGCTCTTTTCCTGCATCCTGAGAACCTTTTTGCCCACACTTTCTAGTTCATATTTTCTTTTTTTAATCAGGCAGAGACATTACAATTAAAATACCGTTAAAGTGATTCTGGCAAGTATTGCAATAAGCATGTTTTTTAATTAAAGGAAGAACAGGGGGATGCATAAGCAGCATCAGCTAAGGGGGAAAATTTCATTCGATATCTATTTTAATTGAAATGAAAAAAACCCCCCAAAAAACCATCAGGAAAAGCAGCAGCCGCAGCCTGTGCTGGTGTGTGTGTCTGGCTCACTCCCAGGTTGCTAGGTTTAGGTGTTCTGTGCTTGATTAATTAGTAGCCAGCCAGAGAGTCCATTCCCTTTGCCCCCAGTCCTTACAGCCTGATTTATGCCTCACATCCCCCATGAATATGTGAGGGCTCAGGCATCTATTTCCTGAGCTGCTAGTGGATAGGATTATGGAGCGTGCACTGAGCTCTTGGGGGCTCTCGTTTGCCAGCCAAATTGATTTTCCGCCTTTCTGGCTGGGGACAAGCCCACCTCGAAGGCTTCCAGGCTCTGCTCCAGTGGATCAGGCACAAGCCTAATCCGGATCTAGCCAACAAAGGAAGCTGTGTGCATCCCCAACACAACGCAGGCTTCGGGCTGTGGCTGGCTTCCCCCACTACTACCTTTTCCCCCACTCTCTCACCTCCTCCTGACGCCTACCTCCCCAGCCACGTGGTACAGTAGGGTGCAGCAATGTGCTCTCACTCCGCCAGCCCTTCTTACCCAGGCAGAGGGGGCCTGTCCATCCAGAATGGATAGTCATCTGTAATTCTCCGGGGAAAGGAAATTCCACAAGCCTCCCTATCTATTTGACTGCATAGCAACTGGAAAGATAACCAGATACAGGCTGCTAAACATTTTAAGGAATTATTTGCGGTTGACACAAAAAGCTGAGTGGAGGTTAATCAATATAAATAAGTAAACTGGATAATTTACATATAAAAATTTAGGTAGTTCAGGCTTTGAGCGATGAATGATATAGTTTGGGTTATAGATTGATCTGGTTAATTGAAGTCCTCAGATGCCTGCCTGGGTCTTGCCTCCATTCACCTCTGGCTTTCCCTCTGCTTAACCCTGGAGTCACTCTCCCTGGGTTCATTTTATCACCTGCTATTCACCTAAACAAGTGCACTCTTGCTCTGCACCCTTTCTCCCCCGAGTCTCCTAAAAATGACATAATGACATCTTCATCTACCACCTTCACACTTCTTTTTTTTTAATTTTTATTTATTTTTTATTTTTTTTATTCTTATGTTAATCCCCATACATTACATCATTCATTTTAGATGTAGTGTTCCATGATTCATTGTTTGTGCATAACACCCAGTGCTCCATGCAGAATGTGCCCTCCTCGATACCCATTACCAGGCTAACCCATCCTCCCACCCCCCTCCCCTCTAGAACCCTCAGTTTGTTTTTCAGAGTCCATCGTCTCTCATGGTTTGTCTACCCCTCCGATTTCCCCCGCTTCATTCTTCCCCTCCTGCTACCTTCTTCTTTTTTTTTTTTTCTTAACATATATTGCATTATTTGTTTCAGAGGTACAGATCTGAGATTCAACAGTCTTGCACAATTCACAGCGCTTACCAGAGCACATACCCTCCCCAGTGTCTCTCACCCAGTCACCCCCTCCCTCCCACCCCACCCCCCACTCCAGCAACCCTCAGTTTGTTTCCTGCGATTAAGAATTCCTCATATCAGGACCTTCACACTTCTTAAAGTTCTTCCTAGAGCTTATGTCTCTACAATCTTCCAAATGTTCTAATCCACCTAATTCTTTGACCCACACCCAAGAATCCTGCTACTTGGAGATGCTCCAGGTGCCAGTAGTTGGGACAATCGGGAGGAATCCGGTGGGGGAAGCTGGGAGGGGAGGCTTGGGGGGGGGGAGGAGGAAAACCAGCACTGGCAAGGGAGGGGAAGGAGTTTCAAGAAAGAAGGAGTGACCGAGTGTGTGAGATAGTGCTGGCCACTCAGGACAGGTGAGAACAGAGCATCGGGCCTTGGATTCAGCAATGTGGTTGCCATTGTGGCCATAACAGGTCCAGTTCTGATACACTTGCCAGGCAAAGGTCCTGCTGGGGTGGGCTCAAGGAAAGGGAGGGAAAGAATTGAGGATGGAAGGTATAGCCGGCTCTTTGAGAGTCTGTCGTGCAGTAAAATATTTATACTCCAAATTTTTACAGTGAGGGGGAAAATAGCTAGAACAGTGTTTCTTTCTTTCTTTCTTTTTTTTTTTCAAAACACGTACAACAAATCGTTTCGCGGTTGTTACAGAGGATGGCTAATTGTAGGGTTAGCCAAAAACGGGTTTTGATGTACTTTGCAAACGTTAGCTAGCTGCTAAAAGTCTCTTTGACTTCCCTTTAAAAGAAATAAAAGGGATGTTTAATGGAAAGAAGTGATTACATGTAAAAAAGTTGTGTTCATTTATTTATTTTAGAGGGGAAGTAACAATCATGATGGTTGATTGATTTTTATGAAATTACCCAAGGTCACTTGTGGGACAGACCTGGCTTTCATGAACAATCATAACAAGCCATTGAAGGGTCATGGCCACAGGCCACTTTCAGCCCTGCACTTTATTTCAGTGTTCAGAAATGTGGTCAAGCTCTATAATGTGGAGGAATAAAGTCCTCCCTCTGCCCTCCCATACGAAGCCATTACGCTCCGCACTGGCCCACTGGATATTTGTTTTAAGCTAATAAAGTGTGAGGATACAACACTCAGGGCCTCGGCGCAGGGCTAGCTTGAATATAAACCTTCCATTCCTTCACACTAAGAAGCTTTCATTTTGGTTATCGCTTTTAATTATTGCAGTTAAAAAGAGCTGAATTCCTCATCAAACTCTCTTCTTAATTTACCTAGATTTCTTTATCTTTGCCGCTGACAAGGAAGGAGGGGAGGCTTTTTAGCCGGGAATAATGGTTATCATATTAATTAATTAGTCCTGTTTTTAGTACTCTTGCCAACACAAATCATTCATTTTCTTTGGGCTGAGATTTCTCCCTTCATTAGCGTCATTATTAGCTCCCATCAGTAAATGACATTTTTAGATTTCTACCAATTTGTTTTAGTGTGTTGAATAGTTGGCTTGATGCGACAAGGAACAAAGCCCAGGTTTATAAATTCACCCGCTAATCCTTGTAATCTGCCTCAAATCCTGTTTGGAATGAGGCGAGGTATATCTACATTAACAAAGTGAAAATAAATCGTATATAAACAAACCACAGGCAAACTTAACTTAAGCTAATACGTGTTTTTCCTTAAATGTAACTATGATAATTCTAATTAATAAAAAAGCACCCTGGGAGGGTTTGCAGAAGTGGAGAGAATATGAGCTCTTCTGGCAGGTGGTCCTGGGCTCGAATGCTGGCTTGGCTTATTTTAGGCTGAGACAGACCCCTTCTCCCAGCCTGCTCTCTGGTCTGCAAAATAGGGGTGTGATATCGACCTTGTAGGCTTGTTTTGATGGTCATTTCAGACAACATGTCTAAAGATTTTGACATAGGGTAGGTGCTCAGTAAGTGTTAGCACCCTTGTTTTCCGTGTAGTATTATTTGGATTTCTGATTGTGTATGGGATACTTTTCTCAAGTGAAATTCAAAGTCCCCTGCAGGATGGGTGGTGTCAGGAAAACACAAGCTCCATGTTCCCACCAGTATTGGCACACCCGAGTGCGCTCTTGAAGATGTAGATGTCCAATGTTCTAGAGCTGGAAGGAATCTCAGTGAATGCATGGTTCTGTTCTGCATGTGAATAATGAAAAAACAGACCATCCCCAGGCACAGAGTAGGACAGATTTGGAAACTGGGTAATGGGGAGACCCAGCAATTTTATGGGACTTATTGAGGGTCCTTCAGAGGCCAGTAGACACTCTGCTGCCTGTTTCCACCGCTTGCTCATCAAGGTCAGTTCAGATTCCCTGCCTGTTTGTAATGGAGGAGGCATGCCATGCCATGCAAATCCACGGCCCACCAGTTGAAGAGAATTAGTTGGGACATTAATGACATGTGGCTTGGAATGAAAAGTTTTAGGAAACAGGTCACATTTCTTTCCTCTCGTTCACAGCAGAATTAAGGATTATTATTGCATTTCTAATGATTATTCTTGCCATTGGAATGACAGTGGAAGGGAAAATTAAAGGCCAAATCGCCAGTAGGTCCTTTGGAAGTCTGGAAGTGTTGCTGCTCCAGCATCAAGTCTATAGGTCAAAGGAGAGTTGCTCGCTTCTCAGGTAGTTCACCCGAGTGCATGATTGCTGTGCCAGGTGTCAGAAGGAAAGGTGGGCCTGCCAGTGGCGAAACGTTGCAAGGAGGTGGTCCGGTAATGCTTGAGTGTTGGAGGAACTGTGTAAATGAGTCGTACTGGCAACAGCGGGGGGCGAGCAGATGAGTCTGACAGTAGCCACTGCTACCATTACATTAAGTGTCTAACAGGTGTCAGACCCAAAACCAGCGATCTACAAGCATCACTTCGAGAAATCTCATCGTAGTTCTTTGAGGGAAGGACCTTTACCGTGCACATCCTCCCGAGGGAGAAACTGGATACCCACGTGGGGCACGTTCTAAATTGTGGCTGCAAGGAGAGAACACTTTCAGGGGTCGAGTCCACGTCAGGATCCTAGGACTGTCGCTGATGGTGTGTGGCTTGGGCTTTAGGATGCGAGACTAGAAGGCTCAATGAAGAAGGCTGAGGAGAGTCAAAGTGCAATGTTGGAGCTGAAGGTTAGCGGTGAGGTGGCCTCCACATTTGACTATGGGGCCAAATGTATATTGATCACTATCTCTGTGCTAAGATAGAGGTAAACAAAAATGACAAAATGCATGTTATCCTTTTTCTTCTGTCCCTCTCATTCGTCCAGTGCATGTTTGAGTCGTTCCAGTTGTGATTTCTGGAGAACAGCAATCCGGCTCAATAACCTGGCGCATTGGACTTAGGACAAAATTTAGCAACTGAAGAGTCTTGGCTTTCACCGCCACTCACTCACTGAGACCCTCCTTACGACAGAAGAATCTGCTTTTTGAGCCATTTCTTTTCTGGCATGTTGCCTCTTTGCATCCTTTGCCTACCTTTGGCTCATTGAGACAATGTATGGATTTATAGATTACATGTAATAACAACATCCTCTCCGAGAAAATGAGAGTGTGTGTGTGTGTGTGTGTGTGTTCCCATAAAGGAAATTCAGATACTTAAATCAGATTCTCTAAAATGATATAACCATATATTGATTTGCTCCACAATTCTATATTGAGTGCCAACCACCTATCAGTCACTGTTCTAGACACTGGCAATACAGAAGTGAACAAAACAGAGAAGAGCTCTCACAAAGCATGGCCTATAGTGAGAGGTGGGCAGACAATAAACACGTAAATATATAATATGCCTGATGGTAAGTGTTATAAAGAAAAATGTCTTTGGGTAAGGGGCTAGGGCATGCTATTTTATATAGACTGGAAAGGGAGGGCCTCCACAAGAAGTCAACATTTGACTGGAAACAACAGGGAGTGAGTCACAGGGATGCCTGACAGAAGAACACTGCGGTAAGGGAGCAACTGAGGCCTGCTGGAGAGCTGACAAGCGGGCCCGCATGTGCAGGGCAGGTGAGGGAAGGCGTGAGGCTCACAAGATGACGCTGCAGGGGGGTTGGAGGTGGGTGGTGAATCATGAAGGGCCTTTTGGAGCCCAGTACCAGGACTTTGACTTTTATTCTGAATGGGATGGGACGTTGTTGTAGGATGTGGAAAAGAGGACCCCTGGCTTTTCTAGTATGAAGTCACAACTCTAACCACTTTGTTACAGGATAGAAGAGTCTCGTCCTGTACTGTTACAAACGACATACAGGAGGGAGATAGATTTAGTAACTCATGCAGGTTAAAGTGGTTGTTTACATGGGCTGCTTTAATTATGTTGTCATTACAGGGAAAATTCTGCACGGAATGCAAATATTCTAAATCCTTTTAAAGAGAAGTGTTATAGAGGTGAAAGTATGTTTTAATATCTTAAGTATTTATTCTCACAATATAATTTTATTATAAAATAATATTCCTATGTTATAGAAAATTTGGATAATAGAGGAAACATATCTGTATCAGTTTAAGATTATTTGATTATAAATAGCAGAAACTGACTTTCTTTTATAGAAGGAAGTTTATTGAGAATATGTTGGGTTGCTTACAGAATTGAGGGGAGAGTCTGGAAAATCAGGTGTAGAAGTGATAGTGATCAGGGTATTCTGAAGGAACTTTGCAGGTGAGGGCAGGGGGCCTCAGAAACGCAACTCTTTTCAGGCTCCTTTAGATGCCACCACTGGAATTACTAAACTCTAAACATTTCCAGTCTTCTATTCCCTCTTGTTCCAGATTTCCATTTGAAGCCTGGGTACATGACTTAGGCTATGGTAGGATGGGATACGGTGATTGATAGTCCCATTCCACCCTGTTCAGTGGCACAGAGCAATTTCTTAAGGAAATTTGGGTCTCTTATCAAAAGTAAAGCAAAATGGATGTTGGCCAGCTAAAGTGCTGCAAATGCCATGATGGTAGTCCTAATTACATTTCCTTTTACCATAATTCTTGTAATTTTGACATATTTTCTTCTATTCCTCGTTCACTTGTTTCTTAGTAATTCTAAACTTAATTTTATATGCTTCTTTTGTCTGCTGCTAGGTGACTAAAATGGTGACCTTCTCTTCCCTTACTTAGCCAGCCCTAAATTGCTGGGCATTTGGGATATTACCATTAAAAATAACATAAATAAAGTTGCAGTGAATAGTGATAGCTAGCCTACACTGGCTTAGTATAGGGCTTCTACCCTTGGGGGTCCAATCCATATTCTCTTGTGCTTCTAAAAGAGAGGACAAGATAAAATAAGTCTAAATTGCAGCAAAAGTATATAAATGCAGAGGATTTCATCAGATGTTGGCACTATCAATAGGAGGTGAACCTTATCCTCCAAAGGACTGACAATCTTCTTTCTGGTCATTAGGAGGCAAGCTGATTTTCATGGATCCAGGACCCATTGAGCTTAGGGCACACTCCATCCTCATTACTGATGGTGGAGAGCTCCGGATTGGATCCGAGGACAAGCCCTTCCAAGGCAAAGCTGAGATCAAACTCTATGGAAGTTCCCACTCTACTCCTTTCTTTCCATATGGTGTCAAGTTCCTGGCTGTGAGGAATGGAACTCTTTCCCTGCATGGTGAGTGAGACAGTTGACCAGAAGAGATGAGGTAGAACGGTGTCTAGACAATCTGCTAGTGATGGGCAAATGGTAAAACCTCTTAAAAATCTTTGGCTATTTGTTGCTGAGACAACAAAGTTAATGACAGCATGGGCACTATTTCCTTAAATAAGAAATATTAGTTGTTATGAGTCCTGTGACAGACAGAGTATATTTGGTTCCCGAGTATGTACTCCCCTTCCTGTAAGAGGATTATATGCCTCCACCAACTTCCAGGTGACTTTCAGTGCCTCCCACTGGGTGGACCATACTTCCCTGTCCCACTGGGACATGAAGCTCAACCGTGGACTTGCTTTGGTCAAGGAATGTGAGTGGAAATGATAGACTGAATGGCCAAGTAGAAGTTTTGAGAGCTGTCACACTGCTTTGGCCATTTGTCCTTTTCCTTCTGCTGGTGAATAGCCTGTCCCACGTAGGGGCGGCTCCTTCAGCTTGGGAACCTGAATGAGGACAGTTGGGGCAGAGTTGTAGCCCACCTCCTGCTGTCCTGAATGGGAATGGGCAATGATTTTGTCAACCTAAACCACTGAGATTGGTGTTTATAACTGCAGTATAGTGTAGTGCAGACTGACTGATGGGCCATTTACATTGATGGCATCACAAATCAAATAGAGACAACTTTATTTTGTTGTTGTCATGGCTGTCTTCCCCTCCTGGGAGCAGCGTTCAGTTAGAGTTCTACTTAGAATCCTGTTACAGGAGGTTGGGTGCTTATGGATTTCTGGGGGAAAAAACCCCCCCAAAACAGGAATTAGGCTACATGTGTTTCTGCTGCAGTTTTGTCTTCTGATCACTTAGTCCCACTTTGCAAAATGGACATTTTTATTTTCCTTGAGATTCAGGAAATTACTAAGTGTACCAGGAGAATCCTCGGTATCAACTGGAAAATGTGTAAGTATAAAATGATGAGCTTTATGTATCTTTCAGTGGATACTTACATACTTTTGGTTACACAGCATGAGAAAAAAGGGAAATCAAAATGTAGGCTGCAGATAGTGGCCCAATCTCCACAAAACTTGATGTCATTGACGTTGGCATTTCTATATTGGCATGACAATGTAAAACCCCGTTACCTATCATAGATTAATTACTCTAGACGTGGGCAAGTAGCTATGCTGAGGGGTCTGCTATTTTGCTGTGTCAAGGCTCTGTCTATTACACAGTAGCCCTCCCTTATCTGTCGGGGGTGTGTTCCAAAACCCCCAGTGGATGCCTGGAACCATGGATAGTACCAAACCCCATATTTATATATATTTATATATATAAAAAATATATAAATATATATATTTATATATAAAAATATATATAAATATATATATTTATATATATAAAAATATATATTTATATATAAATATATATATTTATATTTATATATACATACACACACATATATACACTCTGTTTTATCTATACATACCTATGATAAAGTTTATTTTGTAAATTAGGCACAATAAGAGATTAACAACAATAACCAAAAATAAAATAATTATAACAATATATGGAAGTGAAAGTTATGTGAATGTGGTCTCTCAAAATATCTTACTGTTCTGTACTCACCCTTCTTGCGATCATGTGAGGTGAGAAAATGCCTCCACAAGGGGATGAAGTGAGGGGAATGAGGTAGGCATTGTGGCGTAGTGCTAGGCTCCTGGTGACCTTCTGACCAGGTCAGAAGGAGGATCGTCTGTTTTCAGACTGCAGTTGACCACGGGTAACTGAAACCACAGAAAGCCAAACCACAGATAAGGGGGGACTAGTATAATCTGTGGGCCTCAATCACAGTTCACTAAAATGCAGTCTTCTGCCTCTCCTACGAGAGGAAGTGAAATCTTTTCATCAAGCGTTTAGTAAGTGTTGACTTTGGACCAGCCAGACTGCTACACACTGGGGATATATTTTGTAAAGCTTAAAAAACCCCATAACTATCCGGACAGAAATTTAAAATGCCTACAGTACTGATTCTTAAGTTCTGCTTTATGGAGGACTCTTTTCTCCTAGCTTCATCAGTAAGAACTTACACTGATGTTGTGGTCCAGCATCCACATGAGGCACATCACCGGGGTCTCCAAGTGCTTGCGGCAGCCCTGCAGCCCAGTTAGGCTACCAACCCAACGTGCTGTTGTTTACCACTGAAGAAGCACAGCTGCAGAACAGCAAGAGGGCACTCACTGATCAATATTTGCTACGGACCGTCTGAAGAGCCCTGAAGCTTAACAGCGGTCCTCTGGTTTGAGAGCCACTGTCCTATACAATGCAGATGCTCAACTCTTGCTAGAAATGGAAATACACACAAAGAAGGGTGAAGACTCCTAATTCATTTTAGCCTGCTTCTTTCATTCCAAACCTTCTCATGCTCATGTTCTATTATGAAGGATCAGCAAAACAGCTCATAAATAAACCTTTATGTGCCTGCATTTTCAAGGTACCCTATGTTCCTAAGCCTTTGTGTTTAAACAGTTACCGAGTTAAGAAAATCCTTAATGCAATTGCTTATAATCAATCAATATGGGCCAACCAAAGCAAAGTAGAGGCTTCTCAGATGGTTTGAGAATTCTGAAAGTTACAAATCAATGTTGCAGCTTTAGTCCTGTGACGTTACTGGATATTGAGAGTGCAGACACCTCCTCTCCCTCCCTCCCTTCCTTCTCTTTCTCCTGTTCCCTCCACCTCCTCCCCCTCTCCTTTCCTGCATTCCCAGTGTTAGGTTATCCTCAGCAACTGGTTTACCCATTTGCCCAGAGCGCTGCCAGTATGGGAGTAACTAGGCTCTCTGGAGAACCACAGAGCTTACACAGTGAACACTTGTAAAAGCAAGCTATTGTCCTCTCTGAAATGATGCCGCTGCCTCTCATTCATTTGAAGGAAACACTGTGTGGAAAAGAGCACAGTCACCGAGTGAGAGTTCCCTTCCCTTAGTGTCTGTCAGAGAATCCCCCCCACCCTGCCCAGCCTGCAGCTCATCAGTCCCCTCTCCTGTCTCCTGCACACCTGAGGTCTCAGATTCCCCTCCGGCAGCGCTGTATAGCATGGCTAAAATCATTACGTAATTTCCCTGGCCTTTTCCCAGGGACAGACATGGGTCTGGTGACACTGGGGCTTTAGGGAAAAACTAATTTTCTTTTGCTGTCAAGTATGCAAAACAGTGAGCAACTTGATTCACTGCTTCGCACCCTAAATCCCTAATGACCCGGCGTTCACTCAGCTTCCTGGCATGATGTAGTGAGATTCACCACCTAGTGCATAGAAGACTTGTCTCCATGGGATTTTTTAAAATCCAGGTTTCTAGGCCTCACCCGCACAGTCTGACTTGGTGGGCCCGAGTGGGCCTAGAAATGTGCATTTCAACGGGTGATCTGATTCCTGTGGCTCACCGACTACACTTGGAGAAATGCTGTTTTTAGTGGTTAATAGTTTTGGAATCGGAACTCTGTCCACTTCTGGCACTAATCACTCATGACCTTGGGCAAATGAAGCTCCATAAAACCAGGAAAACATGGTCCCCACCTTGTAGATTTGCTGCTTGTGAACTACTCCAAAGTAACACTCAAGCAGAGTTAGTTACGGCTATTTTATTATATTCTCCCCACCCCCCTAAAGCAGTGAGGACCCAATGCCAATTATCTCATATTTTCTTTTAGCGAGGAGAGAGTGAGAGGGGCTTCTCTCTCAAAATTTGGCATGAGGCCAGCCCTGCCTAGAGATTTTTCTCCTTACTAATTTCCTTGTCGACCTCTTCTGATCAGAGCAAGAGAGAGGTTTTAGCAACATTCCCAGGTATCTTCTGTTCCCACCGCTCAGTGAACACCTTTTGATTTTAATCTCTGTGCAGTTGCTTCCCAGCAGTGGAAAACCACCGTTCCTGGGTGTGTTACAAGAGAGTCTTCTGGAAACCATTTACATGGGCCCCAGAATAGCCAGAAGCAGAGCACTGCCCAGCAATGAGTCTTTTTGGAGGCATTTTATCCCTCACGTCCAACAGTGAGAGGGTTGACTGACGGGTACTAATTTAGCTCCAGTTCGGGTCACGGAGAATCACACAAATGGTCTGCATGTCAGGACTATGGCCTTCCCACCCTCTCTGCCCCGTCTCCTTCTTCATTGCTACCCCCTGGAACCCTTCTGCTCCAGCTGATTTCTCTCATGGATTCATATTGCTAAGCAAACAGGCTTTGCTGTTCAAGCTGTCATAAGGAACGATGGAGTTGAAAGCACATTTCATGTTTTTCTTTTAATGTAGGAAAACTCTCACACACTTGTACACACACACACACATGCACACACACACATGCACACACACACACGCACACACACACATACCCGCACACACATGCGACACCGTCATTCTCTTTCTCGGGGTTTGGGAGTGGATTGGGGCAGGGCTATTCCCTTCGGAATCTCTGATGGGGTTCAGATTGCTTAGGAGATCTTGTCAGCTGCTCACTGGGATTCTGAATGTGACTCTAGGGTCTCGGGATGCCTCCAGAGTGGCTGTCTGGGGTCTGGCTGGTTGTGGTCAATAAGGAAATTTCACTCGTGCCTTTTTCTTTCCCCACTCTGTCTGCCAATCCAGGTTCACTACCCCAAACTGAGTGCCAATCACTTGTCACTTTTCAAGGGGGTCGCTGTCAGCCTGGGCAACTTGAATTTTTGACAATGTAATTACGGCCCTTGCTTCCACAGTGGGAGTCTAACAGGATGGTGGGGCTTTTATTGATTGTTCAGCAGGGAAATTTATCAATGTCTCTCACTTCATTTCCAGTTCCTCCCTGAGAAATTTGGCTGACAGTTTCTTAGGAGAAAAAGCAGTCTTATGGCCTTGAATGGACTTCTGTCTTTGTCCTTTTCAAGAAATTATAAGATACTGGCATTAAATATACATAAGTTTCTGAGCAAAGCTGGTATGTGGGAGCATGGTTGAGGAAAACACTAGTGCGATTGTTATGAACGTAAGAATTTGGTAGGAACAAATAAGGAAAAAACTAAATAGGCGAGTTTAGATATGGTTTGTTTTCCTTCTAAATGTACCAAGTATCTTTATTTAAATTCCATGTTTTTTATAAGTATGGTGTCACGGGCACTATTTTAGTTGCTGAAGGGCATCGGGCGGTCTTGAAGCATGGTACCGGGTGCATGGAGTAGACACGCATATAGAAGCATGTTCCTGGTTTTCACCTTCTCCACAAAATCCAGATGTTTCCTGGAGGAACTTCAGGGGTTCCTCAGATAGTGAAGTGTTTGGGTGCCAAGCAGTGAAGGTTTAAATTGCTCAAGTAATCCATTGCTTATCTCTCTGTTTGAGCTCAAAGTAATATTTCATTAGAAGAAAGAGTTCCATTGCTAAAATGGTGATTAAAAGCAACTCTGCTAGCTCATCCTTTTTTTTTTGTAGCTCTATTGCTTTTTATTTTTATTATGTTATGTTAATCACCATACATTACATCATCAGTTTTTGATGTAATGTTCCATGATTCATTGTTTGCGTATAACACCCAGTGCTCCATGCAGAATGTGCCCTCTTTAATACCCATCACCAGGCTAACCCATCCTCCCACCCCTTCCCCTCTAGAACCCTCAGTTTGTTTCTCAGAGTCCATAGTCTCTCATGGTTCGTCTCCCCCTCTGATTTCTCCCCCCTTCATTTTTTCCTTCCTACTATCTTCTTTTTTTTTTTTTT
>NC_138376.1:39637190-39642731 GCF_054177405.1 Leptonychotes weddellii | reverse complement strand
GCTTTCCTTTGAGTTGTCTTTCATTTTCTTTTCTTTCTTTCTTTCTTTCTTTTTCTTTCTCTTTCTTTCTTTCCTTCCTTCCTTCCTTCCTTTCTTTTCTTTCTCTTTCTTTCTTTCTTTCTTTCATTCTCCTTCCTTCCTTCCTTCCTCCCTCCCTCCCTCCCTCTTTCCTTCCCTCCCTCCCTCCTTCCTCCCTCTCTCCCTTCCTTCCTTTCTTTCTTTTGAGAGAGAGAGAGAGAGAGCATGTGCATGTGAACAGGGGGAGAGGCAGAAGGAGAGGGAGAGAGAGAATCTTAAGCAGGCTCCACGCCCAGTGCGGGGCTCCATCTCACGCCCCCTGAGATCATGATCTCAGCCAAAACTGAGAGTTGGACACTTAACTGAGTGTGCCACCCAGGCTCCCCAGGTTGGTGTCATTTTCAATCAAGCTCTCCTCTCCTGGAGGTAGAAACAGGTCTCTGCAGCTCCAGATGAAAGAGTGACTGTTTTCCAATGGCTATTTGACTCCTAAGTAAATTCCAACATTTCCCTCCATCAACATTCACATCTCTCCTTCTGTTTTTCACCTTTAGCTTTTAACACTAATGTACTATATACAGTTTATTTATCATATTTATTGTACTTGTTCTAGAGACTTCCTTAATGGAATGTATACATCATGATGGCAGGGAGTTTCCTGTTGTTTTTTTCTTGTTGTTTTTTTGTTTTTTTTAATTTGTTTATAACATCCCTATTACCTACAATAGTGCTTGGACTCATAGTAGGCTTTCAAGAAATATATGTTGTGTGAACGACTGAATGAAAAGCTTGAGCAAAATCCTCAGGATTAACTTTGGCCCTGTTTGGGTCAGAAGCCTATCACTAAAACCACTACTATGACTAGAGAAGTGGTATTCTTTGGGCCAAGAGGGAGCAAGTGTGTAGACAACCACCCAGAATGACATTGTCTGAGGTGGAGGGAGGATAGTTTGACATTAGAGATGTGTTATCTAACCAGAATAAGAGAATGGACAGGTAAAAACAATGGCTTGTCTACTTTTTAAACCTTTGACAATCTAACATTTTTACTACTTTTACTAATTTGAAATGACAAATTAATAAGATTTTCCTGGATAGTAAACAAATTCCAATTTCTTTAGTTTGGCTTGGAAAAAACCCCCAACCCAACCAGTCACTTCACTAAACAAAACCAAAGCCACATTTTTACTACTTTTACTAATTTGAAATCATAAATTAATAAGATTTTACTGGATAGCAAGCAAATTCTGATTTCTTTAGTTTGGCTTGAAAAAAACCCCAACCAACAAGTCACTTCACTAAGCAAAACCAAAGCCACAGTTGATAGAAACACAATTAATTGAAAATTTAGAATTAAGAAATGTATAATAGCATTGTGATATTTTCTAGATTTGATAATGGCTAGAAAGTGTTAGTAAAAGAATGACATTGATTTTTTTTTAAATTTTTTTATTCTTTTATTCTTATGTTAATCCCCATACATTACATCATTAGTTTTAGATGTAGTGTTCCATGATTCATTGTTTGTGCATAACACCCTGTGCTCCATGCAGAATGTGCCCTCCTCAATACCCACCACCAGGCTAACCCATCCTCCCACCCCCCTCCCCTCTAGAACCCTCAGTTTGTTTTTCAGAGTCCATCGTTTCTCGTGGTTCAAGAATGACATTGATTTTAAGATAGTTTTCAGTTAGGGGATCTAGGACCACATGAATTTTGATTTGGATTGGTCACTTTTTTGTGTAAATATGTACATGAAAGGCAATGGCCAGCAAAGGCATCAATCCTGAGTATAGTTGGCCCTTGAACAATGTGGGGCTTATGGGCACTGATCCCTTGCACAGTTGAAAATCTGTGTATAACTTTTGACTCCCCCCAAAACTTAACTACTAATAGCCTATTGTTGACTGGAAGGAAGCCTTACCGATAACATAAACAGTCAATTAACACGTTTTGTATAATATACGTATTATACACTGTGTTCTTACAATAAAGTCAGATAGAGAAAAGAAAATGTTATTCAGAAAATCATAAAAGAGAAAATACACTTACAGTACTGTAGAGTAAAAATTCTGCATAAGTGAACCCATGCAGTTCAAACCCATGTTGTTCAAGGCTTAACTGTATTAGGACTTGGCTTAAGCCAAAAGAGGACCTCTAGTGAGCAATGATATATCATGTGACTAATTCTTCTTGACTAAGGTAGAAGGGGATGGGCAACAAGCTTGCTTTCCTTCTTTACTTCTAAGGCCATATAAGACACTGGGGGTGGGGCGCCTGGGTGGCTCAGTTGGTTAAGCGACTGCCTTCGGCTCAGGTCATGATCCTGGAGTCCCTGGATCGAGTCCCGCATCGGGCTCCCTGCTCGGCAGGGAGTCTGCTTCTTCCTCTGACCCTAACCCCTCTCATGTGCTCTCTCTCATTCTCTCTCTCAAATAAATAAATAAAATCTTAAAAAAAAAAAAAAAGACACTGGGGGCTTTGCTGATTAACAAAAGGTAAGTCCAGTGTAGCCAGTGAGTTCAAAAAGAGAAGAGAGCAGACTTGCCTCACTGCTCAGGAGAGAACCTGTCCGGTCTATCTACTTTAGGCTTTTCTAGATTGGGGGCAGATTTGAAGGAGCTGCCTCCTGAACCTTTTCCCTATCGCTGTGAGGGAAAAGAGGGTAAAAGCAGAAACTCCCCTTTGTTTGGCCTGGTGAATTTTCCATTCCCTAGGGCTGTGCTATGTATACTCTAGAAATGATTGATCAATAGCAACCTCTTTGGGGGACTTAAGGGGGAGGAGGGAAGAGAGCTGTGTAGAATATTTAGACCACACAAAGATAAATTGGGAAGATATTTTTCAATTTAGAACAATAGATTTTTTTCAAACTGTGAGCTACTTCCTTCTAAAATCCCGATTGTTAATAAAATGAAGTAGTGAAAATAATACCTAAGGCCTTAAATTTCCTATGTAAACCCCTATAGTTCTAAACTTTTTTCGTACATACGTATATCATATTGGTTCTATTTATCTGGAGAACACTGGCTAACACAGTGACTTATTCATTCATGAATAACATTATTAAAAAAATTTAGAGAAAACTTTGGAACCATAAGGATTTAGATAGGAAATTTAAGGCCTTAGGTATTATTTTCACTACTTCATCCTATCAACAGTTAGGGAGATAGATAGATAGATAGATAGATAGATAGATAGATAGATAGATAGATAGATCATATTCTATTTATCCTGAGAACCCTAATATTGTGGATTATAATAAGATTTATTATAAGGAATTGACTCATGTGATTATAGAGGCTGAGAAGTCCCAAGATCCAAAGTCAGTCAAGCTGGAGATTCAGGAGAGCTGATGTATATAGTTCTAGTTTGAGTCCAAAGGCCTGAGAACTAGGAGAACAAATGCTGTAAGTTGCAGTCCAAAAGCCAGCAGGTTTGAAACCCAAGAAGAGCCAGTGTTTCAGTCCAAATCTGAAGGCTGGAAAAGACCAATGTCTCAGCTCAGCAGTTGGGCAGGGGTTCCCTCTCACTTAGCCTTTTTTGTACTATTGGTACTATTCGGGTCTTTGATGGATTGGATGAGGCCCGTCCTCATTAGGGAGGGCAATCAGCTTTACTTAGTCCATGGATTCAGATGTTAATCTCATCCAGAAACATCTTCACAGACACACCGAAATAATGTTTGGCCAGTTGTCTTTGGCCTTAGCCCAGTCAGGTTGACATATACAGTTTACCATCACAGTCACTAAAATGGATCCCATTTTCTATAACTGACTCTCTATCATTGGACACATAATCCAGGGAGCTAGCAAGGCTCCTGTCTTGACACATAACTTCCCAAGGGGAAGTAGCTAGCTCTATGATCCATTTCTTTCTTTCAAGATTTCTATAGTTTACTTTCTCCTGCTAGCACATGAGAATTTTCGCTGACATTCTCCATCTTCTCCAGATGATCTTGTCCTGACTCAGTTATAGAGCACTCACTCACTCATCTTTCTCTTGATGAATATCAGGAGTTTAGGCTCTGGAAGTAGACTGCTTGGGTCCAAATACTATCTCTACCACTGATTATCTGGTGGAACTTGAAAAAGTCAATTCCTCAATGTTGCAGTTTCTATTATCTATAAACTAGAGATGATTCTGAAACATTTTGACCTAGAAACAGCTTCTTGGCTCCTTCATGAACCTCTGTCAGGTTCAGCCTACTCTCCTCCACCCCAGCCTCCACTCCAGCCTCTACCATGTCATCCAGGTGACCCAGAAGTCCTACAAGATGTCCACCTCCAGCCCTGGGGCCTTCAGTAGCCGCTCCTACATGAGAGCGCCTGGTGCACGCATCAGCTTCTCCATCTTCTCCTGGGTGGGTAGCAGGTTCCGGGGTGGCCTGGGCACCAGCATGAGTGTGGTTGGAGGCTATGACAGGGCCAGGGGTATGAGGGGAATCATGGCTGTCTCACTGAACCAGAGCCTGCTGAGCCCCCTTAAGCTGGAGGTGGACCCCAACATCCAGGCTGTGCACACCCAGGACAAGGAGCAGATCCAGACCCTCAACAACAAGTTTGCCTCCTTCATTGACAAGTTGTGGTACCTGGAGTGGCAGAACAAAATTCTGGAGTCCAGGTGAAGCCTCCTGCAGCAGCAGAAACCTGCTTGGAGCAACATGGGCAACACATTCAAGAGTTATATCAACAACCCTTGGCGGCAGCCAGACACACGGTAGCCCAGGAGAAGCTGAAGCTGGAGGTGGAGCATGGCAACATGCAGGGGCTAGTGGGGGACTTTAAGAATAAACAGGAGGAGATCAAAGGGCATGCAGACATGGAGAATGAATTTGTCCTCATCAAGAAGGATATGGACAAAGTTTACATGAACATGGTAGAGCTGGAGTTCCTCCTGGAAGGGCTGACTGGTGAGATCAGCTTCTTAAGGCAGCTGTATGAAAAGGAGATCCGTGAGCTGCAGTCCCAGATCTCGGACACGTCCGTGGTGCTGTTCATGGACAATAGCCACTCCCTGGACCTGGATGGCATTATCGCCAAGGTCAAGGCCCACTACAAGGAAATCACCAACTGCAGCCAGGCTGAGACCAAGACCATGTACCAGATCAAGTACAAGGAGCTGCAGACATTGGATGGGAAGCATGACCTCTCACACATGAAGATGGAGTTGTTTTTTTTTTTATTATGTTAATCACCATACATTATATCATTAGTTTTTGATGTAGTGTTCCATGATTCATTGCTTGCACATAACACCCAGTGCTCCATTCAGTACATGCCTTCTTTAATATCTATCACCAGGCTACCCCATCCTCCCACCCTCCTCCCCTCTAGAACCCTCAGTTTGTTTCTCAGAGTCCATGGTCTCTCATGGTTCGTCTCCCCCTCCAATTCCCCCCCTTCATTTTTCCCTTCCTGCTATCTTCCTTTTCTTTTTTTTAACATATAATGTATTATTTGTTTCAGAGGTACAGGTCTGTGATTCAACAGTCTTACAGAATTCACAGCGCTCACATAGCAC
>NC_138376.1:39616831-39637090 GCF_054177405.1 Leptonychotes weddellii | reverse complement strand
GGGGCCTCAAAAGCCAGAGGGCTTCCCTGGAGGTCACCATAGCTGATGCTGAGAGCACAGGGAGCTGGCCATTAAGGATACCAATGCCAAGGTAGGTGAGCTGGAGGCTGCTCCCCCGTGAGCCAAGCAGAAACTGGCATGGCAACTGCATGAGTACCGAGAGCTCATGAATATCAAGCTGGCCCTGGTCATTGAGATAACCACCTACTGCAAGCTGCTGGAGGGTGAAGAGAGCTGGCTGGAGTCCGGGATACAGAACATGAGTATCCATACTAAGACCACCAGCGGCTACTCAGGTGGCCTGAGCTCGGCCTATGGGAGGCTCACAAGCCCTGACCTCAACTATGGCCTGAGCTTCTTCCAGTAGAGCTTTGACTCTGGCAGGGACTCCAGTGCCTTCAGCCAGGGCAGCTCCTTTAAGGCTGTAGTTGTGAAGAAGATCGAGACCTGTGATGGGAGGCTGGTGTCTAAGTTGTCTGCTGTCCTGTCCAAGTGAACAACCACTGTGGTCCCTCCCAGCCTCCCCACTCTTGTGCCTGCCATAGAGCCTTTGGGGGAGGGAGCTGTGCAGGGGAGCACTGGGAACAAAGAACCCCCCTAAGGCTCAGCCCCAGTTCTTATCCTACCCTTGGGGGGTGTCTACTGTCCTGGGTACACCCCCTTGCCCATGCCTCCAACTAAAAGCCAACCCAATTTTGGAAAAATGAAGCCCCAGGTGGCTCTGCCAATCCCCTGTCCACCAAATAAAATTAAAACAAAAACATTTCTCATGGTGCTGCTATGTGGTTTAAATGAACTAAAACATGTAAAACACTTAGCACAAGGACAAACATCAAGCAACTACTCAGTAGATGTTAGTTATTTTCATTGTTATCATATACCTACAGTTTTGATTTGATGAAGCTGCCTCATTATTATTCTAAGAAGGCTGGAATGGTATTTACTGTTTTCTAGTAATCCATCAGCTGGTTGTCATTCTTGATTTCTCCTTTTCTATCATTTCCCATATTGTGTCCATCATCAAGTCCTGATTTTAATTCTTGGATAACTTTTGAACCCATTTACTTCTTTTCACCCCCATTACTATCACCTTCCTTCGTGATACCACCAACTTGTGCCCAGACTGCTGTTTAAACTTTCTGGTTTATCTATTAGTTGCCATTTTTGTCACTCTCCAGGTCATTGTTTACCCTGGAGCCAAGGTGATCTTTTAAAAACACAGAACTCTTTATATCATGCTGCAGCTCAAAGCTCTCCAGTGCTTTCTGATCTGAAGTCCCAAGATTTCTAACATGATTACAATGTTCTACCTGATGCAGTTCCTGCCTACTCCTTCTGCCATGTTTTCCAGCCCCCTCTTACTCTGCCTTGCCTCACTGCAGTGTTCCAGTCTTGGTAACCTTCTTTTAGTTTATCAAATGGTTAATAATAGTCTTGACTTGACATTTTTTACATTTTTTAGTATCAAAAGAAATTCAATGTTGCTAAGTAAGTGGACTGTTACATGGGCTGGAGCTTGTGATTTTTCCTTCAAAGAGAATTCTTCCATATATATCATCAAAGCAGTACTATTAATAGTATTGCTTTCAGCCTGGTCATGGAGGAAGAGTATCATTGAATTGGACATTATATTCAGTATTTGTTAAAATTGGATTTTACCTAGATCCTGGTGTTTTATAATTTTCAAAACCACTTCCCGTTCTTTCCTCTCATTTAACTCTCACAACAACTCTGTGAAGTAGCGAAGACTGGAATTATTACTTTCATCTTACAGATTATGAAACCGTGCCCAGACAGGATGGTAACACTCATTCCATCCTTTTCATACACTTAAGACACCCATGGCTCACTTCTATTTTGCATACACATGGCTGGTGTTCACCTGTGGCAGAAAGACAAACTGAAGATACTCCTTTCAGGTTTCCAGAACAATCTTCTCAATTTTAATTTTTCAGGTTATTTTGGGATTCCAGGTGGGCCTTGTACCCCTTTTGGCTCCCTTTGTAATATTCTCCCTCCCCCTTTGTAATATTCTTGAAAGGGGCATAAAGAACCTGTTTCTTTCCTAGTTACTTACTTTCAATATTTTTATGGCATTTTCTGGCCTGTATAATAGCAAGTTTACAAGTATTTTTTTTATGATTTCTGCCTTTGTTTTCACACTTAGAAAACTCTTTCCTTTTTTTTTCTTTTTAAGAGAGAGAGAGAGAATCTTAAGCAGCCTCCACACCCAGTGTGAGCTGGACAGAGGGCTGGATCTCACAGCCCTGAGATCATGACCTGAGCCAAAATCAAGAGTCTGACACTTAACTGACTGAGCCACCCAGGCACCCCAGAAAACCCTTTCCTATATAGACATATAAAAATTTACCTATTTGTTTCCTGGTGCTTTTATTTATTTTTCCACATTAGTGTCTTTAATCCAGGGTTGGCAAAGTATGGCCCATGGGCTAAATCCGGCCCATTGCCTGTTTTTGTAAACAAAATTATATTACACACAGCCATGCCCATCCATGTGTTTAGGTATTATCTATGGCCGTGTCATGCTGCAGTGGTAACATGGACCATCTGGCCTGCAAACCCAAAACAATTTACTATCCTGTTCTTTACAGAACAATTTTGCCAACACCTGCTTTAATCCATCTATAATTTATTTTGATACAGTGTTTAAGTCAATTACCTAATTTTTTCTTCAAATAGCTAGTACATTTTCTCGATACTATTTATTCAACAGTGCAGTTGTGATAGGCTGAAAAATGGCCCAGAATATGTTCATGTCGCAATTCCTGGAACCCATGAAGTTTGCCTTATTTGACAAAAGGAACTTTGCAGATGTGATTAAGTTAAAGATCTTGAAATGGAGAGATTATCATGGATTTCCTGGATGGGCTTAATGTAAGTACCATAGTCTTTATCAGAGGGATGCAGGAGGAGTCATGCAAAAAAGAAGAGGATGGGATTGAAAAAAACAGAGATAGTAGGGATGCACCATGAAGACAGAAGAGCCCACAAGCCAAGGAATACAAGGTGGCCATTAGCAGCAGAGAAAGGCAGGGAGACAGATTTTCCTTCCTCAGAGTCTCCAAAAGGAAACAATCCTGCCTACACCTTGATTTTAGCTCAGTGAAACCACTTTTGGAATTCCAACCTTCAGAACTATGAAGTAATACATTTGTGTTGTTTTAAGACAGTAATGTGGTGGTTATTTGTTACAGCAGCATAGGAAGCTAATACAGCAACATTTCCTTAGAATTTTAAATATTACCTTTATCACATGCCAAATTCTTATCTGATATAGATACAAATTAATGTCTTTAAAAAAATTTTTTTATTAACATATTTGTTTCAGGGGTACAGGTCTGTGATTCATCAGTCTTACACAATTCACAGCGCTCACCGTAGTACATACCCTCCCCAATGTCCATCATCCAGCCTCCCCATCCCCCCACCCAACAAATTTAAAATCTGGCAAAGAATGTGAATAGGCATAACTGTATCATGAATTAAATATCCAGTTAATCTGAGTACATGAGGAGGGGGCTCAGGTTTGTCCTACGTTGACAGAAAAGAGATTCTTTTTTGTTTTTATGAGTTTTCTTCTACCTTCTTCTTATTGGTAATCAAAGAAATGCAAATTAAAACAGAAGTGTTTTTTTTTTTTTCCCTTAACAATCAAATTGACCAAGACCAAAAAAAAGTAGTAGAAAGTCTGAGGAACTGACACTCATATGTGCTGCTAGTGGATGTAGAAGTTGTGAGTCTTCCTGTAAGACAATTTGGTAATTATATCAATAGGCTTAAAAGTAGGTATATGCTTCGATATAGCAATGCCACTTTTAGGAGTTTGCTCTAAGGAGGTAACCGTGAGCATGCATAAAAATTGTGCTCAAGAATGTCCATGTCTGCATTGTTCATGGGAGCAAAATATTGGGAAAAAACGGAGTATAAAGAAATAAGGGATTACTGTATAAAATACACATCTTTTAAATGGGATACTATGATACCATTATGATGTTAAATAATATATAATACAGCTATCATTAAGTATAGGATTAAGTAAAGAGAATATATTAATATATCAATATTTACTATGTTAAGAGAATTTACAAAAATGGTATGTCAAAAATTATAACATCATTCTATAGTATGTATAGTATTAATTATTTATCTGTGAAATTTTGTCAACTTGTGAACATAGGATAGAAGGGATAGGAAAGAAAAGATATTTATTAATCTGTTGTAGTAAGATTGTGGATGCTTTTATTATCTTCTTTTAGCTTCTCTATATTTTTATATTAAACAGTATCAATTGCTTTTCTAAAAAGAAATTATGCTATTAAAAATTAGCCCTTTTTTCCTCATTGCTGCCTCCACTCCAAACCATAAACTGTAGCAATGATTATAAAAAATACTATCTATCTGGTCTGAAATATACCTGAAGTTTTATAAATTTTTTGGACAATGAATAGGAGTGGGAATTAAAGACATGCTATAGAAGCCTTTTGCTCTGACCAATAGGATTTTGCCCCTCTGAGTAAAGGACTGGCCAGTACAGTTCTATAGGATCTAAGAATGCCATTTTTTTTAAAGATTTTTATTTATTTATTTGAGAGAGAGAATGAGATAGAGAGAGCACGAGAGGGGGGAGGGTCAGAGGGAGAAGCAGACTCCCCGCTGAGCAGGGAGCCCGATGCGGGACTCGATCCCGGGACTCCAGGATCATGACCTGAGCCGAAGGCAGTCGCTTAACCAACTGAGCCACCCAGGCGCCCGCCATTTGTTTAATTGGCCTGAAATCCTTGAAGGATCTAGGAACAGTGTTACAGATGTTTCCACATATTTTACAATTCACTATTTCCTGGGTATGTTGAGTTTTATCTTTATATTCTTCTCACTTATTTTTAATCACAGTAGCAATAGTAAAGCTCAGATTGAGTAGAAACCAGGTTAGCTTTTCTTTTATGCCTTAGAAAAGGCCTTCGATCAAAGCATGGCTCACTGCACCATCCAAGTAACCTTGGTTAGCCTCAGTCTAAACCCCTGTGCCAACAAAATGGTAGACTTCTCAGCATTGGGAACAGACTATGCCCAATTCCCTTTCATCACAGTATAGAAATGTTTCCTGCTCAGCTGTGGATGCAGTCAGCTGATCTGCACATTTAGAGGATTGCTCCATTGAGCCTTCTTCTTCCTACAGGCACATGTTCCCTGCTCCGTCGATATCACCAGAGATTAACCAGTAATGATGCCAAAGGCTCCCAGTACAGACACAGAGCTGAGCTCATGCAGGATTCTTGGGCCAGGTTTTGTCTTCAACCAGCAGAGATATCACAGCAAGTGGTTCTCAAGGGCAGAGGGAAATGGTACATGAAAAATGCCCCATTGCATCTCTTTGGTCTGCTAGCTAATCTTCTATTAATGTTAATGTCACAGTCTCTTCTTCTGAAGCACAGTAAATTGAATTGCCTCCAATTCACAAATGGTTTGAGTTCAAAGAGTTCTCTTTGTGAGATGGTTGTCTGGAACTTAGGATGCATTTTTCTCAAAGAAATGAGGATAACCTTGTGGTTAAGGATCCAGGTGAGCTCTCAAAGGCCAATTTCACCGAAATCTCCTTGCTGTCTAATGCTAGTGGGAGTATAGCAGTTGACCACTGAGTATAAGACTAATTGTGTGTGAAAGTAAGTCCATTTCCACTGTGGGATACTGGGGACACATCTCTCTCCATTGGGGCTCTACTATCTTAATTCTTTTCTTATTGAGTACTAGTAACAGAGGGTGCTCTCAGTCCCTCTGCCCTCAGCGTGGCTTCTGTGGCCCAAAAGCAGACTTCTGGCACAGTGTGGTTTCTGGGAGTAGAGAGAACCAGTTCAGATGCAAGGTGGAATCATAAGTCATAGTCAGCCTTCCCCCAGTTTCTCTGGTTACTCATCACCTCCTCCTGTTGGAGATATTATATGACTAGAGAATTTGGGCCAGGAGCTAGCAGGAAGAAGGGAGTAATGAGAAAGGTAGAAGGGCCGGGTTTTCTCTTCATCTCTTTCCCCTCAAAGCTCATATCCTGCTACTCTGCAGGAAGAGAGATGAAATGAACAGTGGGGAATAGGACTCAAGGACAAGAGACACTGGGAGGGGTGCCCAGACCCTAAAAATAATAACAGAGTAAGGAGATGGGGAGGAATGAGTTTCTGCATTGTTTTGTTTAGTTATTGGCAAGTGTGTTATCTTCATCTTTTGGTTTTCTTCCTTCTACTGCTCCTTTTAGGTCTCTCCTCATCTACTCAATTTTGGAATGACAATGTTCCCATGGGCTCAGGCTTGGATAGTCTTCATTTATAACTATATACTTTCTCCCAAGCAATCTCACTAATTTCCATGGATTAACATCTGTTTATATATTTATTTATCTAACCTCAGACATCTCTTCTGAGCTCCAGACTTTTCACTTGGATATTCTCTTTAATATCTAAAATGTAACCTGCCTAAAATGGTCATCTAAAGTGTGGTATGTCTAAAAGCGAATGCCACTAGAATATAAACTACATGAGGGCAGGGATTTTTGACTGTTTTGCTCACTACTATATTCCCAGTGGCTAGAAGAGCACATGGGACATAGCATAGTAGGTGCTCAATAAATGTTTATTCAATGGACTCTTCATTTTCTTCCCCAGATGCCCCTGTTTATCTACCAACTTGCTTCTGCTATGGGGCTATGAGGTATTATTGACATCTTCTCCTTTACCTCTAGATCCAATCATCCAGTCCTCTTGGTTCTCCAAAAGAGATCTCAAATTTTTATAGTCTCCAGATGCATTGCCTAACCCTTAGTCAAACTTCCTGAACTTCTTGTCTGAACCACTGCACTCATCCTTCTCCATTTACTGCAGCAGCCTGCTACATAGACTTCTTACTTTCCCTTCCCTTCCCTTCCCTTCACTCAACAGCCAGAGTGACCTGTAAAAACAGAAATTTGATCACGGAATTATTTTAAGTTAGATTTAAGTTCTTGAAAACACTCCAACAAGGTCCTGCACCATCTTGCCCAGTCACACCGTGCCATCTCATTTGTCTTCTCCCGAACCTCCTATCTCCATTTTGTTCCTGGAACACATAGAGCTCCCTCTTGCGCCCTGGCTGGCTCTTGCTCATCTTAGGACTTGACTCAGGTTTTTTCTCATTCTCCCAAATATGCAGTGAGTACATTTTCTCACTAAGGATTCTCTCTCCTCAATTTGATTTGTATACTCATGGTCTTAAAATACCACTGGTCTCACAAAAGTGTGATTTCGTTGTTACCATCTCAAGTATTCCTTTTGTGGCTACTTTTGGGATAAACTCTTAGTTCTTTGGGAGGGCCTGGGAGTCCCTTTCTGAGTGGGTCTTGCTCGCCTTCCCAGGTACACTCTCACTCTATCAGCAAGCCCCCTTCTGTGTATGTGCATTCTGCCCATGCTGCATATAGCAGCTATTCGAATGTGTCACGTTGGCCCACACCATTGTATATATCATTGCCTTTGCCTGGAGTGCCCTGCCTGGTTTGTCATCTGGCCCACTACGACTTATTCTTAAAGACCCAGATCAGTCATCACCTCTTCTGGGAAGCAATCCCAGAAACAACTCCTCCTTTTGTGTGAGCTTGGTGCTCCATGTTTGTACAGCAGTAGACCCCGGATGTCCCTCTGTCTTAACACTTAACACTGTACATCTGTGATTTTTGTCCATTTCTGGTACTGGTCATGGACTCTGGCAGACAGGGACTCTGTTTTCTTCATGTCTGTCTTTCCAGGGCATGAGAAATATTCATCTACACACACACACACACACACACACACACACAAGGCAGCATTCATCGTTTTGCTGTGCATAATGGGAAGCTGCATGCAGAAATAGGGGGAAATCATTTGCATGTATTTCAGAAAAATATTTCTGGTTCTTTTGTGAGTTCCTTTATCTTTCTATTCTGATGTGAATATTATTTTAATGAAATGATTCTTCCTTTCCTTTCTCCCCTCCCCTCACTCTCTCTCCCTCTCCTTCCTCTCCTCATCCTTCACTACCTCCCCACCCCCAGTGATTTGGGAAGGTCTTGGCAGTTACTCACTTGGAATAAAGATTGAAGTCCTACAAAATAAACAGAGGGTAATTAGTGATTTTAAAGTGTGTTAACCCACAAAGATTATTTTCTTTTTCTCCATGCCCATTTGGTAAGATGGTTCTCTGGGACTGTGCAATTACGGATGAATGGCACCGAAATGCTTGGACAATAATTTGTAGGAAATACAATTATGAGTCGAAGTCATTAGTGGGAGTAAATGAATAGTTTGTTGGTTAACAGGTCAATGTTGAAAGCCCAAAGTGGTTAAACATTGTATTAAATTACACATTAAGAGCTTAACCCTTTTCATTTGAACATTTTCATAAATTATTGAGCTTTTAAACTGTATTTTTATGTTTTTTGATTTGTGGTAGAGAAAGGAAGAGAGGTGCCCAACTTGGGTTTTCTAAGAGTTCTTGAAGTGAAATGACTCACATTTACAATGCGGGCAACGCTTTCTTCATCACAGAAGCTGGCTGGTTTGCCTTGTGAGGCACTTAAATAACATTTATGAAGTAAGGAAAATAATTTTTTGAGTATCAAAGCTATCTGGGTACAGTTAATTTAGAGTTAGTTCCAGAGGCCAGCAATTTGATTATGTGTCCAGTTCTTTGGTTCTGGACTCAGAAGCCCTGGTTTCAGAACTCAGTGCTGACGTCTCATGACTGTCAAATCTTGTCCCTGAAGCATTTCAGTTTCCTAATCTGTTTAATCTGTCAAAAGAAAAACAACAAGAAAAAACAAACAGTTCTTACTTCAAGTGAAACGACTTAGCCTAGGTTGGGTTTATTCTAAGTTCTTAATAAATGTTTGCATTGTTTGTTCTGCTTTTAAGCATATTGAATATTATATACTTACTTAGGCATATATCTTTTTTTTAAAGATTTTTTAATTTATTTGTTAGAGAGAGAGAGAGAGCACAAGCAAGGGGGCGGCAGGCAGAGGGAGAAGCAGGCTCCCCGCTGAGCAGGGAGCCGGATGCGGGACTTGATCCCAGGACCCTGGGATCATGACCTGAGCCCAAGGCAGATACTTAACCGACTGAGCCACCCAGACATTCCTAGGCATATATCTGATGGGATTTTGCAAGTGAATATCCAGAAGGCAGGATTCAAAATAGTTAATTTAAATCCTTATGAGCTGAATGCTAATTGTGAGCCCAGGACTGGGTTAGGAATTGTGACATATATAAAGGAAACATATAAAGCAGTGGCCGTGCATTCAGGTAGTAAATGTTGAGGTGGGAGATAAGACATAGGCACTGTGATAATTACGGAATAATTTAATACTGAAATATATGGTACTGACTATAGGTTACATAGCTTGTCTCCTCAGCATGGCCGCCACTCCCTCCCCCCTCCGAGCCTTCTCAGCCTGTGTGTATTTCAGCAGTGACAACAAAAAATGTATTTCCCTCCCCCTTCCCCCCAACTCTCACAGAATCTCCAGTGTTTTTCAGCATTCCTGCCTGCTTGTGATAGGTGTCATCATGACAAATGTCGTGTGAGTTCATCAACTAATCTGTTTGTTGCTGTCACCGTGAGGCTTCTTTCATCCACTTTACCTCCTCTTTGGGCTTCCTTGGTCATTGTCCTTCATTCAGGAAGGTGCTGTCCCTGCTGCTAGTAGCTGCCATGAGAGTACTGAAAGCGTGGGTGCTAAGGGTAGCTTTCACTGCTACCCAGTTGGTCAGACCCTGCCATGTGGGAGTATTGTGTCCCATGATGAAGTGTGGTGACCACCTCTCTTGGCCACTTGGGGTTCCACCTGATCACCTGGACACCAGAACATTGGAGTGCTTATTTCTCCATGTCTCAGTCATGATTTTCCTCATTCAGGACACATCTATTGAACACCCATTATATGCTAAACACCGTGATAGGCATTGGTGCTGTGATGGTGGGCAAATGTAGGTATAGTTCCTACTGTCTTGTGCAGTAGGGGAGACAGACAGAATTACAGTAAGAGATCAAATTGCAGTGTGTTGAGTGCTAGAAAGGAGAAGAACATGGTGATGGGACAGATTATAACATAAGGTTGGGCCCATTTGGGAGGTCTTGGAGGCCTCTCCGAGGAACCAAAATGAACATCATTCTGAAGACTGAGGCAGAGGGAGTTAGTGCTAGAGTTCCAGGCAGAGGAGCTTCAGGTGCAAAAGCCATCTGGAGAGTTCCTTCAGGTCCTTTTCTCAGGTTCAGTCGTGGATCCAGGGGCTCAGGAAAAAGGGCCTATATCTGAGACAGACCCTGTCATCCTCTATTTTTCTCTCTGCTCCTTTGTGTAAGCTTCTCCTCCCACGCAAAGCAACTCAAACAAATGGCCCACAGTCTAGCCACAAACCTGGGCATGCCCAAATCCCAGATATAAACAGATCTTTTGCTCAAGTACAAGCTCCACATCACTACAAGGTCTATAGGAGGAAGCGGACATTAGCCATGGGCTGAAGTGCTCCCTGAAATCTAATGGAAGAAGTGGGGCTTGAGCTGCATTTTGGAAGAATAGATGAGGGAAGGCAGGCAAGGCACACAGGTGGAAGGGGTAAAATGGGTGAAGGGATAGAGGAAGGAATGATCCTGTCAAATGAGAAGAGGTAAACAGACTGGGCTTCCTGGAATAGAGAGTTTATTACAGAGTCAAAGACCATCAAGTAGAGTCAGATTATGGAGAGTCTTGAAAGTCAGGAAGGGAATTTGGGGCTTTGTTACTGAGTATTGTAGGCAGATACTGCAGGTTATAAACAAAAAAGAATGTAACTAAAATAACTTAGCAAAGTTTAAAAAAAAGAATAAGGCAGAATGGTCAGAAGAGAAAAAGGTGTTTGCAGAGGGTCTAGCTCAGGTGATATTATACTTATTTTGACATTTGTGAGTTTGAGATAACAGTAGCTCATCCAAATGTCAATATCCACCATGTAGCTGGAAATACGACGCAGGCACTGATGAAACATCCAAGCTTGATGCTTTGGTCATACACATAGACAGGTATTATTTTGCCATGAGAGTGCATAAGTTATGAGATGATTTTACTGCTTTCTAAAAGCTCTGTCAACAATTGAAAGGACATACATTTATGTTAATAGTTAAAAATGCACTTCAAAGATTCTGTGATTTTTTTTCATTCATTCTGACTTGACTATTATAAGAATGATTAGTTGAGAAATACCTTTTTGTCCCTACTCTTGGTTCTGCTACCTGAAGCTTGCATGTTGGTAGGTGCAGAGTAGGGGTTTTTTGCATATTGATTTAGTATTGTGCACAATTGATCACAGAGTTTAAGAGCATTTTTGTCTTTGATAAACATTTTCTTTTTTTTTTTTTTTTTTAAGATTTTATTTATTTATTTGACAGAGACAGAGACCGCGAGAGCAGGAACACAAGCAGGGGGAGTGGGAGAGGGAGAAGCAGGCTTCCTGCTGAGCCGGGAGCCCGATGCGGGACTTGATCCCAGGACCCTGGGATCATGACCTGAGCCGAAGGCAGTCGCTTAACCAACTGAGCCACCCAGGCGCCCTGATAAACATTTTCTATGCTTGGTAGAAAATTTTCCGTATAGACATTCAAGAACGGATCACAGAAATTTGCATATGTATGCATATACATATAAAGAGACTTTATTTTATTTTATTTTCCCAAAGGTTAAAACATACAAACAAGGAATAAAATTAAAATTATTTTCTTTTGGGATGATTTATGTCTTAATTTCTGCCTGCCCTATAATTAGAAATTTTGAACTCTGTAAATTATTTCAAGATAAAATTATTGCCCAAGTAAACTTCAGAAATTACATCATTAACCTAGGGACCTTTCTAAGCCTAGAACAACATTATTGGTACAAGTGCCCATGCACACACAGACACATAAATAAAGAGGGAAGTTTAAAATAATTTGAAAATGATTTATTGCCGGCTACCTCTGTAGTTGGAGATTCAAGTATTATTACTTTACTTTAGTGCAACAAGGGAGGACAGTAAGTTGCTGTGGGCTAAAGGTAAATTATGATCTATTGCAAAGGAGGAAGGAAATGTACTGAGGAAAGAAGAAGGAGTTGGGAGTAAGCCATGTGTTTTCTGAAGTATTGCTTCAGATAATGGCTTGAAAAAAGTCTTTGCCTTGACCCTTGTTGGGAAAGGCCAGAATAAACTGGGAGACAGACTACCTTCTTGAATCTTTGATAGTTAAGGAGTAGCATCCTGGCATGGCGAGGATCAGATGGATGAGCTGGACCCTGATACAAACCAAGATCTCTAGAGTCTCAAGTTTCCCTGTCTTCAACTTTGCTTAGCAAAGCCATCTTGGACACACACACTTTAGAGTTTGAAGGGATCATTTAATACATCAAGGCTTAGGACAACCAATCCAAGGTAATTTTGATTCTGTATTCTACTAACCCTATCTGTAAACTGAGCTGAAGTCTTCAGGTTAGAGATTTGTTATGAACTTTTATATCGGAGACTCTCATAGCCACTTGTTTTTATTTGGCATAAGAAAGAGGTGGTAAAATTTCATTCTCAAAACAGTGTGATGCCAGGAAGGAAAAGACTAAAATATGTTTTAGATCTATTATGTGCAAGGTCCAACCTAGATGTTTCATAGTTTTCTCATTTAATCCTCTTACCACTCTGTGGGGAAGGAAACCGGAGCCCATCCTTGAGTATATTACCCTTGGTTAGAACATGGCAAAACTGACTCGATTGTCAGTTGAGTCTGCCTCCAATTCCTGTATTTTTCACCCCCTGCCATGTTCAATCCTGCATTATTTTTTATTGCAACATGTCACAGATGAGAAAAGTAATATCCAAAAAAAAAAAAAAAAAAAAAAAGTAAAAGCACTGGTGCTCATCAAGCCTGAAGCTTGCTTTCCCAGACTCTTCCTTCACAGGATTCTTTGGCTGAATAACATCAAACTCATGTTAACTATTAAAATGTCTAAAGGCAAGCTTTCCTCACTTGGCTTTAGGTTTGCTCCCAGAAGTAACTGTCACCCATCTTCGAGCAGCTACCTCAGCCCGGGACACGGTGTTGGCTCTGGAGGATGCCGTGGACTGGCGCCCCGGGGATGAAGTTGTCATCATTGGCGGAATAGGTGTTGAAGGTGCCAAACCCATGGAAGAGCTTGTCACTGTGGAAGCTGTGCACAATACAGACCTCCATCTGAGGTCACCCTTGAGGTACTGAATGTCAGCTTGGCTCTGTTTCGACGGAAGCAGATGAGGTCTTAACTGTGTTGGCGTATGGACACTTGCTTGTTTTTCCATGATGTCTTTTGACATTAAGTAGTGCTAGATGTGTTGATGAGAAAATTACAAAGCACAAAATATTTGAAAGATTCAGACGTCTTGAATAAGATTTTCCTGTAAGACTCTAGAACTTCCGTCTTATGGTGCAGTGCACCTAATTCTCACACACTTGTGCCCATAGTTCAACTCTTCTGTACCTGAGTTTGTAAAGAAACAGACTCCCAAAGGAGAATTATGCTAATCTAGTGGCTTACTATTTTAGTCAGATTTGGAGTAATATCTTCAGATGAGTGTTTTCCATGTGTTTTTTCTTCAGGTATTCTCACAACTTCACAGACAATTGGGTGGCTGGAGAACGCCATGTTTTAAAAGTCATGGTAGTGCTGCTTAGCAGGAGTGTCACCATACAAGGAAATCTCACTGCCGAGAGGATGAAGCACCTTGCTTCATGCCAGGAGGCCTGTGCTTCAGAAGGTAGAGAAGTATTTTGCTGGGAAGTCAATGAGTGAAAAAGAATGTTCTTCCTGGGCGCCTGGGTGGCTCAGTTGGTTAAGCGACTGCCTTCGGCTCAGGTCATGATCCTGGGGTCCCGGGATCGAGTCCCGCATCGGGCTCCCTGCTCGGCGGGGGGTCTGCTTCTCCCTCTGACCCTCCCCCCTCTCGTGCTCTCTCTCCCATTCTCTCTCTCAAATGAATAAATAAATAAATAAATAAATAAATAAATAAATAAAAAAGAATGTTCTTCCTGTCAAACAATATGTAGTAATGTCGACTTCCTTCAAAATGGAATAAACCCTTAACCTTTGCATGTCTGTAATATTCTTTAGTTTTCAGAATGCTCTTGATAAATTGTCATTTCGTCTCTTGCCTTCCACGACCTTGTAAACGAGGTAAACAAGTTTCCACCTGTGAAATTATTTCTCTGGGGAAAAAAAAAATCCTGTTAAATAATTAAATCCGGAGAGTCAGATTAAATTTCCAAGGAAATTTATAAGGAAGTCTTAACTCAGATTCCAGGCCCCTTCTAAAATTCTCAGGAAAACAATTTAATGCCAGAGTCATAGACCCAGGCAGAACATTCTTACTGATTAGACTGATGGGGCTCTTGTGCCCCCCCCACCTCACCCCTACTTTTAGAGTTTGTTTTCTGAGTGAACTACCACATACTTTAAGTAAGTGGTTGAAAAAGTCAATTTATCTTCTAGAAGAATAACAGGCACTGAATCACACTGATGTGCCTATTAAACATCTATTTCAGGGATGGTTAGTTTAGTAGGTTATGTTTTAGTTTCCCAGGCTGTAGATTATGAGGCTTTCACATGTTGTGAAGATATCATTTGTCAACTTTGGTTTAGGATGGTGTGGGTGTCAAGGATGACTCCCAGGCATGAGCTCTGGATGGATGATGAGGCTATTTAGTGAGATGGCAAGAAGAACAGCTTTTGGAGTGGGAGGCTACAGATCATGATTTTAATTTTGTACGTGTCGGGATAGATGCCAAGCCAGGACCTGCGTAGAGGTGCCTGGGAGTGTCTGGAGCCTGGCAGAAATGTCATGGCTGGAGTTAAAGGTTTGAGTCATGTCTACATATAGATGCATGTGGGTGTCATGTTGGGATGTGGTTGGGTGAGAGGGACCTTGATTCTACCCTCCACCACCCAGTCACTTAGCTCACAAACATGTCATTCTGAAAAAGGTTTGGATACTGTGGGTTAGAATCCAATGATTGCCAAATTTAACAATTTTGCTGAAATGGGAACTGCACTGTATTCAAACTATCTCGGTAGTTCTCATACAGGTATTCTCAGATCATATTGTCTAAAATGCTGCATCTGATTGTGCTGCTAGGGAGCCCATGCTTCTAGGTCTGGGCCATTGCAAATCTGTTGGCTCCTAATGGAAAAATCCCTGATTTCATTACAACTCTTAAATGTTATTACAAAATTCTCAAAATAAATCAAAATAGACATTCCTTAAAAAAATAACATATTGCTCGCCCTTTCTTTGTATGGGGCTAAAGTGTGGAAATGAGGTAGCCAAATAAATAATATGAGGCCTGGCCACTCAAAATATTATGGATCACTGGCAGAAATAATCAGAATTGTGATAAAGCTTACAAATGTGAAACACCTCTTTATTTACCACTTATATATTTATTCCTGGGTGTTAGCAAATTTACTGTGACTTATTCACTGTGGAATGATACATCATTTTGTATTTGTGGCATTTTGATTTATTAACATGGATAATAAAGAACTAATTCAGAAGATGAGTTCTTATCCATTCTGAGGTTAGTTCACACCACCAAATGCCATGTGTCCACAGAAAGTGTCCTGGATCCTGAGGTCACAACACTTTGATGCAATGGTAGCTGAGTGTATTAGAGTTGTGCAGTTTGTTGTCCTCACTAGGGAACTGGCTGGGAAGGAGGCGTTGGGGGTGAGGGTGGTGAGGATGCTGCTCAGCTGCTTCTCTGGAGCCCTTTGCCATTTCTGCAGTGGCTTTATTGCTATGTCCCCAAACTACAAAGCAGCAAAATAAAGGGGGGAAACTCCACTGGACAGCTTAAGACTAAAAAGAGCTGTGATTACATTCAGCGCTCACATTTCTTCCCTACAATTATCAACCACGAGAAGGTCATTTTATTGCACACTCCCTCCAGGGGATCTTTTGGATTGAAATAAGCGTCTATTTAGGTTGGTTTTGTGGGTTATAGTCAGCCTCTTTGTGACAGTAATTAAGGTGATTGATTTGGGGGCTTCTGGAAATAATAGAGTGAAGGCAACATCATGTCCTAGTTATCAGATGTTTTAATTAATAATCCAAAGAGAAGAATCAAAGTAAAAGGGAAATAAGATTATTAAATGAAACAAACAATAATGGTTTGTCTCTTGTGCTGACAGTAAATTTCATACCAGATGATTTGTCTAGAAGCATGTTGCACCTGCTTCAGGACCCCCCGGCTTCATTCTGTGTTTCAGGGGATTTGCAGGACTGTTTATATTCCAAGAGTGAGAAGATTTTGGGATCCAGGGATCTGGGGGCCAGAGTCATTGTTCAGTCTTTCCCAGAGGAGCCCAGCCAGGTCCAGTTGAAGGGAGTGCAGTTTCGGGTGTTGGGGCAAGCCTTCCGTAAGCATCTGAGCTCCCTGACTCTGGTGGGAGCTATGAGAGGTAAGCAGGCCCAGGCCTATGACTTCTCATTTTTCTCTCTTCTTCCATGTTCAAGGTTGTACATGCAAGGGTCATGATAGGTATCAGATGGGGACATGGGGGGTTCAAAGGTAGATAATTTATATTCTAGATCTGTGGTTCTCCAATTTTAGTATGCCTAACAAAAATTATTTGGGGCACTCACTAAAATTTAGGGTTATAGACTCTGCCCTGACAAATTCTGGTCTAAGGTAGGCCTAGCAATCTGAATTTTTAAAAGCAAGCCTTGTGATTCTGGAACAAGTAGTCTAAGGAATACACTGTGGGAAACGTCACTATAGGTACAACAGACATGGAGTGAGCCACACAAATCTGTGTTTTGAATCCTGCTTCTGTCATTTACTACCTTTGTGATTGCAGGTAAATGGATATTGAATAGTATAAATAATCAGTGCTATGAGAGCCCAGCACAGCAGAAAGCATTTCCATATGAAGTTGTCCTAACTCAGAGGAGTCTTCTACCTGGGAAAATAGGGGAGAATGGGCTGAGAACCAGGTACTTCTCCTGGGCACATTGAGCAGGCAGAGTGTGCAGATCTTGGCCAGAGCTAAAGATATAGGAAGGGAGCAGGAAACATCAAATGCAGGTGAGAACAACTAGGTGAAAAACAAGATCAGAACCAGAAAAGAAGAATATGACCAGATGTAAATAAAGGTTCTAAAACTGAAGTTGGAGAGACATAGGAACATCCAGGGCAAAAACCCAATACCGGATGCGGACATGCAGAGAACAAGAGATGCTAAGTAATGAGGACAGCAGCTCCTTTTCTGAATCACCCTCCCCACCCCCAGCTTCTCCAACACTCACACATTCAAGCTTTGCCTTCCTGAAAAGGGCTGGTGCTCTGGGGGTGATGTCTGACAGGAAGTATCAGGACATACTTGGTGGTGCAAGCGGGTCTAGAGAGATGGTAGAATTTCAGCAAGCAATGACAAAGTAATCCTTGAGATCCTTGAGGACAGAATCCTGGCACCTGCAGCATTTTTTTTTCTCACCTCCAATAATCCGCACACCAAGGATGTCTATCCTAATTTTCCAGATCTCCACATTATTTATTTTGACATTCATTATAATTGCCTGGCAAGTTAAAGTAATTTTTTCAGTACTTCAAACATATGATATTTATATAATATCTCTCATTTAGGGAGATGTTTCCTAACATGGCTCCTTCCCTAGCACATTGGGATGAGCAGTATCTTTGTACCGTACTCCCTGGTTCTTTGGTCTCCTGGTGCTTATAGTGCCACATAAAGTTTGATGTGGGACAAGCTCCAGTATCAGTCAGGGTAGAAGTCACATATGAGTTATACTGATTAAATGTAATCAAATCCTTCCTTGCTCAAAAGTCTATCTGCCTCCGCCAACCTGCTTCAGAATAGCTACACTTTTATCTATTTTTTTTTAATTTAGTTTTAGTTGGAAAGGATTCAGTGCTTTAAAAAGTTTGAAAAGCACTGAATTCATATATTATCCCCTGTAGGTCTCTGTTAAAATGCAATTGTCTTTCCTGGGAGGGGTTAGAAGCTTCTGGCATGCTTGCCAAAGAATCTCTTAGTGTTTCATGCCCTGAAGGCTCTTGTACCCTGTGTGGCCAATTGCGCCTAGGCACTAGAGTTAGAAGGTGCTGGCATCTCTGCTACTTTTACAGGTAAATCCCTGAATTCTGCCCATAATAGCTCCAAAAACACATTAGTGCTTATTGATTGTTCAGATGCGCAAGCCTATACTGAATGAGTGTATGTAGAGATCTGGAGTCAGGAAAAGTCTGCAGCAGGCAGTGTTTCCTACAGAGGTGGGTATGGATGGGTTAACTTATTGGTGAGTAATGTGAGGGTATCTGGTACCAGAGGAGCTGGGATCTAGGAGAATGTGGAGGCTCAGTGTCTATAGTGACATTGTCATTGAGAATTTTCTGGATAGCTCCAATTTAAAAGTCAAATTATTCCATAAACCAAAGTAATTTTTTCAGTACTTCAAACATTTGATATTTATATAATATCTCTCACTACCTGGAAATAATATAAAACTCCTTTATCAGGATTTATCATTTAATTATCCATTATTATTTTAATGTAAGTTTCCTATACCAGAATGAAGATACACAAGGGCAGAATTTACTTAGTTTTGTTTGTCCAATTCCTGAAATATATAGTTGATACTCAGTAAATATTTATTTATTGACTGATCCAGTTGATATAACTTCATGGGGGGGTATAAAATATGCCCATGGAGCCAGGGTAATGATTTTCCTAAATGTCAATTTCTTTTAGCATAGTAGAGGTACTTGCCTTTCACTTTCATCAAACTACCACGTTCAAATGTGAAAGTCATGATCCTCAGGTCAACCTCTGGCTTTACTTACATTTTGAATAGGAATCTCTGGCTGTCTTGGGCCAAGGATATAATTGCCTGGCAAGTTAAAAAAAATATGTCACAGCCTGAAGAAATAATGACTGTATCTCCACATGGAAGATGTGATTTTCAAAGTTCATGGTTTGGTCCTTCAAGAGTACTCTTCACATTGTCCTTGACTTCTCTTTAGCCACTGTCTGCCATATTGTGATGAGGATAGCAAAGATGGTGGCCATTTGGAAATCCTGACAGCCAAGAATTCTTTGGTGGTTTGGCCATACTGTCTCTTTCCCAGATGGTTTTCTTTCTAGCACCTGACTCTTGGATTCCACCTTGCTTATCCTTGGTATCTTTGAGGTGCCTTGGCCTGGGTTGCCCATTTTCTTGATTTGATTTTTCTTTCCAACTCCTCATTTCCTGAGTTTCATTATTGTAGGGGGAATGTTCTCAGTTATATTACAGTTTGCTTTGGAAATGATCAACAGAATCTAAGGAACCTTCAAGATTCACTTCAAATGTTTGACTTACTCTTTCCTCTTCAGATTCCTATGTACAGGGTTGCACAGTGTGGAGCTCCTTCAGTAGAGGCCTTAGCATGTCAAGGACCTTGGGCCTGAAGGTGGACAGTAATGTATTCTACAATATTTTAGGCCATGCACTGCTGGTAGGTAAGTGATGAATTTGTTTCATTTCGGCATTCTTGAGTAGGACAAATAGTTTTTCAAGAGGAATTTTCCCAAAATTTGAATTCCCAATCTGTAAAAACTTTAGCCTCTGATCATTGGAAATAGGCCATAGTTTAAAATTCTGAATTTAAATTTACCCAACACTAATTAGCTTCCTCAACTGTATCAAGAGGAAACTGATCTTTTAAAGGTGACATTTCAATTCAGGTTAATAAATATGAAATGGGAGGTTTTCAAATTTAGGGTCAGCAATTTTCACCATAATTTAAAGTCACATAAATAAATCTCTGTACAGTCTCATGAAGTGTTAAGCCTTGATGTTGGACAGGAAGTTAAAAATTCTGAATTCTGTTCTTAGTTTCTCCTGTGGTTTGCTAAAGATGCTAATGTTTCAGAATCTTCTGCTTGGTCACTTGTATCCACTTTTTTCTCCTAAAGTTCATTCCCCTTGCAGAACCCAGAATTATCCCTAAAAAACACAGATTGCATCATATCACTCCCATCCTTAAAACTCTTTAAGAATTTCTTATTGCTTTGCACTACTGGGTATTTACCCCAAAGATACAAAAGTAGGGATCCGAAGGGGTACGTGCACCCCGATGTTTATAGCAGTGATGTCCACAATAGCCAAACTGTGGAAAGAGCCAAGATGTCCATCGACAGATGACTGGATAAAG
>NC_138376.1:39549826-39616331 GCF_054177405.1 Leptonychotes weddellii | reverse complement strand
GATGGACTCTGAAAAACAAACAGGGTTCTAGAGGGGAGGGGGGTGGGGGGATGGGTTAGCCTGGTGGTGGGTATTGAGGAGGGCACGTTCTGCATGGAGCACTGGGTGTTATGCACAAACAATGAATCATGGAACACTTCATCTAAAACTAATGATGTAATGTATGGGGATTAACATAAGAATAAAAAAAAAATTAAAAAAAAAAAAAGAATTTCTTATTGCTATTAGAATACAATCCTAAATCCTCAACCTGGCTTAGAAGTCTCCCTCAGTGATTTTGTCTCTATTAACATTTGTGAACTTGTCTTGCTCTTTTTCTATTCCTTTGTACTCTAGCTACACTGAACTGTTTTAATTCTTTCAAAAGGCCACATTTTTTTCCCCTCAAGGCTTTTGCACAAACTCTTTCCCTCTACTCATACTGCTCGCTCTCCTCCTGAAAAGTTCTCTCCCCCACACCCCCAAATCAAGTCCCTCTGTTTAAGCTCCTCGGGCACCAGTCATCATTTATTGATTTAAAATTACATATCATGTTTCTGATCATCTGATTAATGTCTGTTTGTACCACCAGATTTAATGTGAACATTGTTTCCTTAGCATTTAGCACATTAACTAGTCCTTTGTAGGTATATTTGTTGAAAGAAATGAATGAATTGGGGCGCCTGGGTGGCTCAGATGGTTAAGCGTCTGCCTTCGGCTCAGGTCATGATCCCAGGGTCCTGGGATCGAGTCCCACATCGGGCTCCCGGCTCAGCGGGGAGCCTGCTTCTCCCTCTGACCCTCTCCCCTCTCATGCTGTTTCTCTCTCGCTCGCTCTCTAAAAAATAAATAAAATTTAAAAAAAAAAGAAATGAATGAATTAATGAACAAAAGGTCTTTGAATATATTGCAATACAAAAGCAAATCAGAGGTTTTCAGTGAAAGTCAGACTATATTTGTTAAATAGTGTTTCATATTTAAATTAATTCTGTGATACCATCAGTGGGAACATGTATGTGTTTCATTTAAGAACGATCTGTTGAGAAAAAAGCTATAAAGGTCCTAATCCTGAGAGGGAAACTGTTCAATGAGAAAATATGGATCATATAAACTTGCTTTAAAACAAACTCCAGCTCTAGAGGACAAAGAACTAAGGACAATCGTGGCAATCAGGTGCAGGAAAATCTTTTGTTTGGAAAAGAACAGTTACAGGTCAGTTAAACCAACAGGTGGAGATTGACTTTGTTTATTCTTACTTTTGTCTGTGTAAGGGAAAAGTTTGCCAAAACCCGGAGCAGAAATTCAGGAAGGTACCCTAACAATATTAATTTAGCCGAAAACAGTTATATGGAATAGACATTAACTAGGCAAGGAAACAAACCTGAAGGAGGAATTTAGCCTTTAGTGCTTATTTTGAATTGGAAGCTCTTGACATCTATTATGCTGCAGGTGATGAAATTAGAATATTTGTTTATTAGTGCATTATAAAGTACTTAATTTCATGCAAAATGGGTTTGTAAACCCAGTTCATGAAAGGACATGGGAAGCTCATATACCGAAATACCTAATAAGGAGAAGGGTCTGTGGGGCTGTTCTTTACTGATGCCCCATACATGGCTAATCGGTCTCTGTAGCAGGGCCCATGCTCTTTTATTCTCTTCTATTCCAGACCACTGCGGATAGTTGGTGGCCAATTTGAACAGCTAGGGAAGGGGCTGGAGCAGACACATGCATATGTGGCATTTGACTATAGAGACAGTCACTTAGACTCTTCCTAAGAAGTAAAAGAGTACCTCTGTTTCTTTGTTCTTTATTCTGTTTAAAATGAACTTCTGATTCACTAGGATACTCTAGAACTAAAAAGCCCATATAATCTATATCTCTTTGTCTGGTCGATAAATTAAAAACACACAAACAAATTTAAAATAAGCCAGACCCAGAAGAAGAAATAGTGTTGCCGTATCTCTCATCTTCCTGGGTGGCATGAAATGCATGAAGTAACGACCTTTGTTCTCAGGTACAGACACGGACATAAAATACATCTCTTGGGAAGCGACTCCTGAAAAAAAAATGGGTAAGTATGTAAATTGGTTTTTATTTATTTATTTATTTATTTATTTATTTATTTATTTATTTATTTTATGTTAGATTAATCACCATACTGTACATCATTAGTTTTTGATGTAGTGTTCCATGAAATTGGTTTTAAATTGAGTTACACTCCCCTTAAGTTGTCATGTATTTTACGGACAGATCTGATGGCAAAATGTTAGGTATCTTAAATTTGTGGAACATACGAAATGTTTTCTAAATAATATATATTTATGTATGCATGATGTAGGCTGTAATGTGTACTAGTAGAAGCAAGACTGTCGAGGTATGTAAATTTTAATTATGTTTGTGGCTCCTCTGGGTTTGATTTATCTTTTCTTAAATTAGACTGGTCAGAACAGGGAAATATAATAAGAAACAATGTGATCATCAGTGTTTCTGGCACCGAGGCACTCTCCAGTCCTGAAATGTTGACACCATCTGGTATCTATATCCGCAATCCCACCAACGTTGTAGAGGTAAGACCTGTAGCTCCACTAAGAAGGTCAGAGCTGAGAGGCCATCAAATTCACTCCAAAAGTTATTTGGAGGGGCAGCAGCTGTGGGATGGTATAAAATGTTTACTTGTGGCACACTGGTATTGAAAAACAACTTTATGATTTTATGCTAAACAAGTGCTTTAGAATAAACGTAATCATTCTCTCAGAAATTCCTATGAATACTCTTTGAAGCAATATCTAGCTACCTGTAGCAAAACAAAGTAGATATTGATTATTTTCTGGTCCTTGAGATTAACGCAAACTATAACATCTTCCTGAGCTGTCTGCTGTGGTTGCTGATTTTTGTCTCAATTCCAATAATAATTACTTATTAAGTCTTCATTATCTTACTCTATAAGTATGGTCATATTGTTGCCCTTTAAGAGTATTCAGAACTAGGGGTCAGGGCATCTGGGTGGCTCAGTTGGTTAAGCATCTGCCTTTGGCTCAGGTCATGA
Organism: Leptonychotes weddellii; assembly: GCF_054177405.1. NCBI lineage: Eukaryota > Metazoa > Chordata > Mammalia > Carnivora > Phocidae > Leptonychotes > Leptonychotes weddellii. The sequence goes on along the minus strand of NC_138376.1, from coordinate 39,613,303 downwards.
TTGCAGGGTCCTGGGACCGAGCCCCACGTTGGGCTCCCTGCTCAGTGGGGAGCCTGCTTCTCCCTCTCCCTCTCCCCCTTCTCATGCTTGTGCGTGCTCTCTCTCTCTCTCTCTCTCTCTCTGAAATAGATAAATAAAATCTTAAAAAGAAAAAAAAAAGAACTAGGGGTCAGCAAAGTCATGACGTATATGAGATCATGTCAGATTCCAGGACAAATAAAGCACATTCTGATGGCCTTTTTCATCACATTATTTAGTACAACTTAACATTACTTTTCCTTGGTAAATTTCTCTCTGAACACCTTAAGCAGTTAATTTTTTAGCGTACAGTTTACCCATAGGTCTGTGATTGAAGAGTTACATCAGAATAGTGGGAAGGCCATTTAGTTTCTGCTTTTAATGAGTCTATCCTATGGATCATCTACCAAAGGGTTAAGGGCCTCAGTCTTCCGGGACACTAGTCTGAACATTTCTTGTATCATGGCAATTATGCCAGATTTCTGAGGAACTGAGGGAATGAACGTCTCTCTCTCTGATCATCTGTTTTTAATTACCTTCAGCTGAGGAACCCCTAATAAAAGTCACGGTTATCTCCTCAACCTTCCTCCAGACTCTTAATTACGGTTATTCCAAGCACAGCACTTACACACCATTTTAGGTGCCTAATAGGGGCAGCTAAGATGCCAGTGAGGAAAGGAAGCTGAACTGCTTTAGACTGAAGGAAACCAAACTCCAGACCCAGAACAGCAAGAGCGGCATTTAATGTGTTGGTGACGATGGGGCTTGTTCCACAGTTATGCCCACAGCTCTGGGGACTAAAGAACTCTGTTTTTGTATGCTTTCTCAGACAGCGTAACTTGACTACACTGAACTATCCAGAGGAAAGTAAGTCCTCAGCCTTGTCCAGTTCATCTTCCTGCCTGAGGCTGGAATGTATCTAAATCCTGCATTGAATGCCAGGGTTACTGTCCATCTGACTTTGCTTCACTGGGTAGCCCACTGTAGTTTGGCCACAGGTCCTGGCCTCTTGTCTACTGGCGTAATTGAGTTGACTATGGGTGCAGAGGACCAGGGGGCCATCTAAAAAGCTGACAGGTCACCTGAGCTTTTGCACACTGACCTGTGAATAGTACCAAGTCAGCAAGGACAAAACTGAGTCTAAAGCAAGCTGTTTGTTTCCCATGAGATGCTTTCTATTTCAATTTCATTTACTTTTTCCTCTTATATCCACTTTACAAAAGTGAAAAAAAATATAACGTATATGTTTTGAGAATGAGGCTTTAGTTTAAGCTGGTAGTACCGATTCCTTCAACATATTCATTAGGTGTATTCCTGACATTTTCATCTTCAATGATCTTAAAATTCTGTAGTTGTCTTTTCATTAGCTTATTAGGCTTTTAGACCCTAGCACAGTATCTGAAACATAGTAGTTGCTCAGTAAGAATTAATTGAATAGAATGAATGAATGAATGAATGAATGAAAGTATGATTCCATAATCAAAGAATGGAGGGAGGAAAGAGAAAAGTAAAGAATAGATTCCAAGATCCTACAATCATTTTGATGACTGAAAAATAAGATGTTTATCTGAGGCAGCAATTAAATCCCAGGGGACTTAACTCTCAGGGTTAAATATTGCACAATGCACTCTAGTTTTTTTAGCTGCATGTCACTGTTGTTCTGCTATGCTGTCTCTTTTGTATCCTTTTGTTTAGAATGTATCACTACTAAAGACATAGGTGATAACTGGTGTATATGACAAAACCTAAAATTTATGAACTTCTGTTGACCCTGAGGGACAATGAAGGTCATTTCAGTTATTGAGCAAACACTAAGTTCAAGTTTATTAAATGTATCCTATGTGGGCAATACACAGAGTACTTTGAAAAATATATTTTAGAAATATGCCTTAGTTCCAAAAGGATGATAAGGAAGCTATGATAACAATGATACGTGTGTGTGATTTGTGGAACAGGAGGGGATGTGGTAGAAAAACCTGCCCTCTTCCAGGGTATTTCTGGTATGCAGGAGAGAGACGTTCCTGCATTCCGAGGAACTGTTTGGGGGGTGGCTTCTATGTCCTGCTATGTGAGTGGTTCAGAGTCCGACTACACCTAAATGGAAGGCAGTCAAGTCTTGGGTGTGCTCGGTTTTTGTATCCTTTGCTCCTGCCTTGTTCTGAAGTTTTCTTGCAGTCTGGCAAAATATTTTTTAAAAGTCACTCCATTTGTGTGATTTATTGGGATTTTTCATTTTTGTTTTCTTAAGTTTTTAATTTTGAAATAATTTTAGACTTAGAAGAAGTTGCAAAAGCATAACCAAGAGTCCCTATGGGCCCTTCCCTCAGTGCCTCCCAGTGATACCATCACCATAACCATTGCCATATCAACCATCACCATAGCAATATCAAAACCAGGACGTTGACATTGGGACAAAACTATGAACTGAACTAAAGCCCTGCTTTGGACCTGAAAAAGGTGACTTAATCCTAGTGGCTGGGCAGCCGCTTCTGAGAGCCTAAACGCTTCCGCTAGTATGCAGTCTCTAGCTTGGCAGGCAGGCAGGGAAGAAGGAGTTGATCCCTAAGTGTCTGCAGTGATTTATAGTGACATGGTATTCCCAGCTGTCCTGGCCCAGAGCCTAGGACCAAATGCTCTGCCACCGTGTGGAATTCACCCTGGCTTCTCGTCAGCTGCCTCGACAGTTCACTCATCTTCAACCCTGCACTGTAGAAGGGGATTTCAAGTGTGATATTCCTTTGTAGCTTTCATAAGCATAAGTGGTCTGTCTGCCTCCCGGCCCAGGCTGCAGCTGAGCCAAGCCAGGGACGGTTTCTCTGAGAGGCAAAACCTGTGCTTTGTGTCTTCTTGCTAGGGATAGGATATTCAAGAATGCTATTCCTGTTTGAGTGTCTGAGGAACTCATGGTGTTCCTCCGAATACTCCTTAGGTAGGCCTTTGCCGTGCTGTTGAAAAACAGATTGGTGGTGGTTCTTCTGGGCCTCACCTGCGGCGTTTAGAGCATTCCATTTCCAGGCTGTTTTCCCTCGACTCTCCAGCATCTGAGTCTGTGACTCTCTTTATGGAGATTTCGTGCTGTCGAGAGACTCCATGGCTCCATCTTTTCAGTAGACATAACCTATGTCAACCTCAGGCTGGAAAGTCTTTGCCCTCAAACAGCAAGGGACTCTTCACTTCCAGAGCTCTAGAGTATCCCATGTTTATGTAGGCACTGGAAATTTCCCATGACCAGACTCCTGTTTAGGATAGTCCGTGGAAAAACCCTGGAGACAAGCCCTTTGGAAACATCCATTTAATTTGAGGGGAATTTGTTCTGGTTTGTGAATCAATTTTGTAAGGAATTCTGTGTTTAAAGGCCAATTTCAGTTCTCTAGCTCTCCCCACTCAATAGCTAATGTATATTTAAGAGCTGCCTGAAGGGTTAACTCACTTTTTTTCCCCTAGTGATTATAGATGCACACCTCAAGGAGCTGGCTTACTTGGGCAGTTAATTTCTCTCTGGAATTTCTCTTGCTTGAATGTCCATAATACATTGACTTCCACAAAGAATTGATTTCCACACAAAATTCCCTGCTTGCCTTAAACCCTTCCCCACAAGCCGCCGGCTGCCTGCATAAATATGTGGTTTTTCCTCATGAATCATTTGTAGCATACCCAATTGGAATGGAGAGTAAAAAGGGCTGGGAAGTAATGTGATCTGACTGTTCAAGTGCTTCTTTTCTAAGAAAAGTGAACCTTACTAGCAACAGAAGACCAAAGTTACAATATCCTGCCCAGCTATAAATGCACTTGGAAAGCATTTATATTTATGTATGTTCACCCAGATGTTCCATAAATGCTAATAACACTAGGGCAGATGATTCCACAAGTCTATTCATTTGCTCAGAATATGTGCTCTCTGAGCACCTGTCTGGCCAAGGTGATGAATACGGATGTAGTTCATGGAGTATATTCTTGAAATATTTCAATCTTTTCCCTCCTGGTAGAGTCTTGGTAATGATGGAGCATTTCATTGGTAATGATATAGAGGTATATATCCCAGTGAGATGTACCTTTCTCATTGTTTATATACTTGCAGAAAAGGTAGGGGTTTAAGAAACCCCCATTCCCTAACTCTCAGTGCTTTTATACTCCTGGCTTTTCCCATGGCCCAGATGCGTGCTAGAGACATAGCTACTCCATGGAGGCTATGTGGAAGGTGGAACTTCACATGGACTTCCCCGCGCAAGGTTCCAGTTGTTTAATCATAACAAAATCAATAGCCATGTTACTTCCTTTTGTTTCTGTGAGGGCTGAAGAGACATATTGGGCACTTGTATTTGCCAACCTAGCAACAGTGATTCTTCCTAAAGCTGAGAATCATGAGTGCATTTCCTGTTTTCTAGTATGAGGAAAAAATTGAGATAACTGATTTGATGCTAGTAAGTGTTCTTTTGGGGAGGGAATGCCTGATATCAGATTTAAATGTTTTAAACGATATAAATACCTTCCTAGTGAAGACTGTCAAAGTATTCTTACTGTGATTAACCATGTTTTTATATTTAGGTGGTCTTTCTGTCAAAATTTGGAGATGGGCTGCTGGAAAGCAGGCTTGGCTTCTTTCAACAACACATAACATCAGTCTAGATCGGAGGTTCTCAATCATGGTAGTATTAGTATTTTAGGTGCTAATTCTTTGCTGTGAGAAGCTATCTTGTGTAGAGCAGCATTCCTGATCTCTACCAACTTGAGGTCAGGAGCATCCCTCCCCTTCAGCTGTGATAACTGGGAATTTCTCTAGAGCTTTCCAGATGCTCTCCGGAAAAAAAAATCATCTCTGATAGACAGCTCCAGCTCTAGACCATGCCACCTCAAGATGATTGGAGTCTTAGTGATAGCCCAGGTTTCCTGAAGTCCTGTAAGCATCTTTAATAGTAATTCAATTCATATTACATGATGTCCAAAAGTCACTTGTGCCGAGTGCCGTGTGGTAGGTGAGACATGTGATTAGAATTTTAAATGGCCTCAGGAAATTGGAGAAATGCTTGGAATCCAAAATAATGAAGTAAGGAGAAAAGGAAAGAAAGAAAATGTTCTGGAATGGATTAAAAAATGAGGAATGGTGGGCTAATTACAAATACCCAGGATGAGAGATCCTTCTGGCACACAGTGGATAATAAGCTAAAAGTTAAGGAAACAGTATCTTGATTATTCCCCGATCAGGTCCTTGCTGCTACCTGCTGGCCAGGCTTCCAGTCTCGGTTAACTCTGGCCCTTCCTGATGCTTCCCCAGAGGCGGGAGACCTCCAGGGACCAGGGCACTGGGGCATTCGATTCTCTTCTCACATGAGGCAGAAGTTGCATATCGCTGGTTTTAAAACAACCTGTTTCAGTTTTTCCTCCATACTGACTTTGCTTGGTTGTGTGTGTGTGCGCGCACGCACATGCACGTACATATGTGTTCCTAGTGGAACATGTAGCACACCCAGAGAGGACAAGTCTATTTTTTTAAAGATTTTATTCATTTATTTGACAGAGAGAGAGAGGGAGAGAGCACAAGCAGGGGGAGTGGCAAGCGGGGAGCCCCATGTGGGACTCGATCCCAGGACCCTGGGATCATGATCTGAGCTGAAGGCAGATGCTTAACTGACTGACCTACCCAGGTGCCCCAGGACAAGTCTCTTTAAAATCCCCTTCTGTGGGGAGCACTGCTATCTAATGACGGCCGGTGGTCTACTCAGGTTCAGAGAGCTACCTTTAATAGTACTTAAAATCCTTTCATTTAGGAATTAAAGTCAAGAAAGTATTAGTCTAGAATGACTGAAGCTATGGGCTGAAATGATTTTACTCAACTTAAGGATAAATAGAGAACAGCTATTAAGTGTTTGGAGTCTCTACCGTCAGTCCTCCCTCACTCAGAAGGGAGTAAAACTCATTGAGCCATGTGAAAGTATATGAGAGAGCTTTGCCCTGAGTAGCCAGAACTTTCTCCTTCAGTTCTAACCCTTTTTGGTGTCCTGTCCTAACATCCATATTCCTCACTCTGTATTAGCATTCAATAGACATTGCAGGCAGTCTCAATCTTTTCTTCTGTTGTTCAAAAAGCCTGTCAGTAGCCAGTCCTCATTAACTTTGTGTCTATGCCTTGTTAATGCTCGATCCCTTGATGCTGGGGTTTCAGACCTTCTTAAACATACTCTTCAAAATTACATGTCTTTTCCTCCCGACTAGTGGGAATTGGCTCAATTCCTCACCCATGTGTCTCTCTGTGCCCTCTGAACTGAACATGCCATTTTTCCCTTTGGTGGGAATGGAAAGGAATTTGGGTGTGAACAGAACAGCTCTTTAGTTAAATCTGACCTGAAAAATGATCTCCAATTTTGAGGAAACCTATATTCATGTAGCAATATCAAACACTACTCCAGTCTTGTACACCACGTTACCTGGTGTCTGAAGGGTTCACTTACTTTTTTTCTGGTGACTACAAATGCGTACCTCAAAGAGCTGGTTTACTTGGACAGTTAATTTCTCTCTGGGATTTCTCTTGATTGAATGTCCATGATACATAGCCTTCTGCAAAGAATGTTGCTCAATATATTTTATCCACTATTGGGAAGGCCATGACAAACTCTCCACTTTGCCCTTGGCCTGGTGACATGACTTTGTATTGCACCCTACTATTTACATTTCTTCACTTGTGCCCTATTCTTTGGCATCCTGGTTCTGGGTCTTGCCTTCATTTCTTTACTTTAGCCTACAATCTCTGACACTTCTAGGTTTGGACACGAATGGAATTGGCTCTGAGTTATTAGCTCTGTGACTTTGAGGAAGTTACTCAACATCTTCAAGATTCAGTTTCTTTGTCTGTGAAATTGTGATAATAATATATAACTCAGAATTGTTGTGAAAGTAAATGAGACTAAAATCTGGTAACTGGACAATAGCAGCTTCTCTAGAAATCTTTACTCTGAGTATTATTATCACACTTGGTTCTAAGTCAAGAACAAGATAAATATTTCTAAGGAAAAGAAAAATTTAACATAAATGTAATTTGAACTGAGTTGGACAACATTTTCTCTGGGGATCTGGGAATAGATTCCCACCCTGCTTTTCTAGGTCTCTACCCTCTTCCAGTTTTCTATGGTGGCTTCCATGTGCAGGGGGCTCCCAAGCAGCTCATGGCAAAATCGCCAGGAAGTAAATTCTTTTCAGTGTCTCTCTCCTTTTTGAAGCTCTCTTGGAGCCCTCAGTAACTAGACAGTACAGTGTTAGTGTCTCAGTCACCTCCAGAGAAGTAGTTCTCAAAATGGGGTCAAAAGATCACCTAGTGTCACCTGTGGTGCTCAAGAGTGCACAATACTGTCTTTCAATCCTTCACCATCACCTTTAGCACCTGCTAAGTCAGAATATCTAGTGGTAGGGGCCTAGAAATCTGTATTTTATATACCTCAGGTTGGAGTTTCCAGACAAAATACAACATATATGGCTAAATTTAATTAATTGATTAATTAATTAGGCTAAATTTAAATTTCAGATGTAGCTAATAAATTTTTAGTATAAGTATATCCTATACAATATTTGAGATATGCTTATACTGGACAAAAGTTTTTTTTTTTTTTCAAATCTGAAATTTAAATCTGACTTGGCTTCTGTGTTTTTGTTTGCTAAATCTTACAGCTCTATCCTGCATGCACACTAAAGTTTAAGAAACTGTTCTAGCAAGACAATCCCAGCACAGTCCCACCAAGCCCTGTAGAGAGGCAACTATGGCACTGAGGTATTGTTTTATAAAAAGACATTTAATGCCTTGTTGGGTTGCACAGCATCGTAGTCCCTTCTGCTTTCAATTGTCTTCTTCTGTGAGTTGATGCTAATGTTCAGGATGAGCTGTCCTAGTCCCATAGCATGTGCTCCCAGGAGATAAGCTGCTCACAGAGGGGACATGGCAGTTTTCTTATTGTCACACCAGCCAGGCCATGTCAACCCCCTAACTGATCAGGGATGAACTATGTGGAAGCCTCTGGAGTTCCCTTTGTCCCTGGAGCACAAAGCTTGGGCCTGAGGCTGGGTGAGCAGCCTGTTTCTTGACTTCTATTCTCTAGATAGACATGGACATCTTGGCCTCAGACCAGCCTCTGAGGCTGAGAGAGAAAAGATGCACATAATTGCCTAGGAAGTCATCCAGCAGCTTGGTCTCTTGGCCCTTCATTCCTCCTCCTGGAACATAGAACAGCCAACATACCATTTACCTTACTGCCTGGAGTTAGAGGTTGCAAATTCAAATACCCATGGGCGCTTAGGCTGGTATCATAAATAAGTGAAAGAGGAAGGGTGGGGACTATGCCAGAATAACCATAATCCAAGAAGGTAGGCGCTTCTTAGCTCCAGCTGGTCCATGACTACCCCACAGGAATTTGGGCTTAGTGTTAAAAAACCGAGAGTCTAAATTTTTTATCAAGTGTCCCAATTTTAAAATATTAGAAACAAAGTAACAATTTTTGTAAACATTGGGTAGGCCAAGCAAAATACCTCTGTATACAATAATAGACTCTGTAGGGAATTAATTTTCTACGCTGTCTTAAAGTATATTACACAATGATGATTCTATTGTAGTTATTTTACTGAGTTTGTAAAGAGAATCCACTGTGTCCAGTTTGATCGGAATTAAAGCCCCAAACTCATGTGGTCCAATGGAGAATTTAGATTTTATATCAGTGTATAAAAGACATCAAATTATTTAGATAGGAAATCCTATAAAGAAATATTAAGGTGATTAAAATGATCTAATCAGGATAAGAGTACATTGAGGAGATTCAAGTTGTGTTCGAGCTCAGTCACCGTGTCTCAGAACTAAGGCATAGCTAGTACAATCATTGGTCTTCAGCCCATAGTCAAATCATTGATTTGTTTGAAGGACTGGTGAGGACACTTTGTGTAGACTTGGCTTTAAGGTATGCCTTTGCCCCCAATACTGTTGCATACACCAAAGAGGAGGGTATGGATTGATGACGAAGAAAACTTCTCACTATGGAAGCTTATGAGAATGCTTTAACATGATGGGCGCCTGGGTGGCTCAGCAGTTAAGTGTCTGCCTTCAGCTCAAGTTACGATCCCAAGGTCCTAGGATCGAGTCCCATGTCGGGCTCTCTGCTCAGCAGGGTTCCTGTTTCTCCCTCTCCCTCTACCTGCTGCTCTGTCTGCTTGTGTTCTCTCTGTCTCCCTCTCTGTGTGTCAAATAAATAAATAAATAAATAAATAAATAAATAAATAAATGAAATCTTTAAAAAAAAGAATGCTTTAATGTGAGATATCACTTACTAAGGTGGGCGAATTACAGCCTAGCTGAGCTGCACTGAGGAAGAAAAATGAGTATATCTGATTCCTGGGGTGAGGGGTGCAGGAGTGGGATGTGTGAAGAGTAAATGAGTCCATGAAAGTATCAATATACTTTGACAGGAAGTAAATAAAAAAGCAGAATGAGCACATAGGAGAGTCTTTCTTTCTGACAACCTTATTGTATCTGGAATAACTATTATTTAACTATCCTTAATTTCTCTAGGGAAACAGGGTGTATGTTGCTGGTTTGGGCTACTTTTTTCATCTTGTGACCAGCCAAACATCACAAGCTCCACTTCTCTCCTTCACTCAGAATATTGCACATTCTTGTACAAGGTAACTTTGGGGAAATTCATCTACCTTTTGGATGTAAGACTTATGATTTAACTTTTTTTTTTTGGTACAACACTCTCAGAGAGGGTATAATCTGGGGCCTCCATGTGAGATTTGATGATGCACCTGTGTAACCATTTTGGATCATAAAAGTTTGGTGTTGAAGGGAAGGAAAGGGACAGGGAAAACACTTGAGAGTTCAGCAGGACAGAGTGCATCTTTTACATCCAGAGGAGAATTCAATAGAGAGAGCTATTAAAGGTCCAAGGGCCTGGGAGCAACCAGGAGGCAATAGTGCCTGGGCTGAGGAGCTGAGTGGGGTGAGGAGCCTTTGGGAAAAGGCTCTTTGCCAGGGACAGGTACTCTGTAAGAGGAGAGGGGACTTGTTCAAAGTCTTTTTGGTATGTGGAGGTAAGGTCATCTGCTAAGAGCAATTGCTGAGAAGCATGGTGGGAACATGGGGTAAACTGTGGACTTCAGAGTCAGTCAGGCCCTGATTCAAATCTTGACTCTACTAGAAAATTGGTTTTTTTTTTTTAAAGAGTCAGATCTCTCATTTGTAAAATTTCAGATCTACACTGAAAGTTTGATGTGATAATTAGATATGACTCATATAATGCACCCAAGAGAACACCTGGAATATAGTAGGAACTCAATAATTGAGAGCTACACATAATTACGTTAGTAATAGTGTAGTGATACTGCTCTGATGGAGCAGAGAGAATGATTGCTGTATACGATCCAGCAATTGCGCTACTGGGTATTTACCCCAAAGATACAAATGTAGGGATCCGAAGGGGTACGTGCACCCCGATGTTTATAGCAGCAATGTCCACAATAGCCAAACTATGGAAAGAGCCAAGATGTCCATCGACAGATGAATGGATAAAGAAGATGTGGTATAGATATACAATGGAATATTATGCAGCCATCAAAAGGAATGAGATCTTGCCATTTGCAATAACATGGATGGAACTGGAGGGTGTTACGCTGAGCGAAATAAGTCAATCAGAGAAAGACATGTATCATATGACCTCACTGATATGAAGAATTCTTAATCTCAGGAAACAAACTGAGGGTTGCTGGAGTGGTGGGGGGTGGGAGGGATGGGGTGGCTGGGTGATAGACATTGGGGAGGGTATGTGCTATGGTGAGTGCTGTGAATTGTGCAAGACTGATGAATCACGGACCTGTACCTCTGAAGCAAATAATACATTATATGTTAAAAAAAAAAAAAAAGAATGCTGTGTCCTGTTGAAGTGCCAGTTGAGGCTAGGATTAGCACATGTGCCATGAATTTATCATTAAGATTATGAAGTTTTACCAAGGAGCTCTCAGCAGCCCGGTAGTGTGAGCAAAGAAGGTACCCGGAATCCTGTGAAGGTGGGGCATTTCAAGGAGAAGAACAAAAGTTGGACGGAGTAAAGGGGCTCGTGTCCACTTTCCTAGCATGTTCTAATGGGCTAGGCATAGGTGTCCAGACTCCTAGGAAGGGGTGAACCTAGAGAGAGGCTGGGAGAAGAGATTGGGATCATGGCAATCTGCATCTGCTGAGATTCAGGAGCAGGTCATGGAAGGTAACAGGGAGGGAAGGCTAAGGAATGGGCAATGCTAGGCAGGGAGAAGGCTCACAGGCTTCATCTCCACTTTCCTTATTCGTTACCGTCATTTTATATTTCCCAGTGAGAAAAATTGGGACATTTGAAACGTAGAAAGTGGCTGATTTTCACTCTTTGTTTTGCATTCAAGGTCTGGTCTCTTTATATACCCTCAGTTTCGGCCACCTTGGGATAATGGCAGGGGCCCCACCCTGTTCCAAAACTTCACAGTTTGGGGAAGTGCAGGTGGTGCCCAGGTAAGCTGTGTTAGTTTTTCATTAAATTGTCATTTGTTTTCTTATGGTAGTTTATTATGTTTCTCTGTTTAAATGGGGGTGGTTTGGGACCATTATCACAGTGTTAAGGAGCAAACAACGTCATAGGTGTGTGGAAAAGTTGTTGAATGAGCCAATTCCTACTCAGGAAGCCAGGGTCAGTTCATTTCCTCGATGGTGACTTTTCAGGAGCTCTAATGGAAACAACAGAATCATAGAGATTTGCAAGCAGGAGGGATCATAGGGGTCATCCGTTCCTCACCTCCCATGCCTATTTAAAGATAAGAAATGAAGGGTCAGAAAGTAAAAGGATTTGCCAAAGTTCACGCAGTTAGTTAGTTAGTTAGTAACACAGCCTGGTGCAGAATCCAGACTCCAAATATTGTGCATTTGAGATCTTAATATCCTAAATAATGCATGCTTCAGTCTTAAGAAAAAAATGCTGTTCACCATTGGAACACAAAAATTCCAGCACAAGGTGCCATTCTCACCTTTATCGATGAGCCACATTTTCTTCTCTTTTCCTAGAAAGGGAAAAAGTTCACGTTCAATCATTCACTTTTCATTACCACAGTGATTTCTTATAAGGAAGCTTTGGGTGCTCACTGTTAACAGCAACATACAAAATTATCCAGGGTCACTATTTGGTGTTACACAGAGAAAATTACATACACTTGGTCTCTGCCACTTAGCAATCTGGAGCCCAAGATACATAGATGAAGAAATATGTTTACAGGGCATTCAGGAAGTAGAATGAAAACATATAATTAAGTTACATTAAGAAAGTTATTTCACGTATCAAATAAGAGGAAGAAAATTGTGGATAGGGAAAGCCCAAAAATATATAATTAGGGTAAGTAACAGGAAGAAGCCCAATTGTACTTAGTGTTTTGTTCTTATTTAACTTTATAAAGTACTTTGTTGCCCATAAACATTATGAATATAGGGGTGACAAATCCAGTAGAAACATTGGTTGAGTGTCATCTTATGCAAAGAAGCAATTCATGCCTTACAGAGACTTATACTCTGCCTCCATGCTCTTGAATAGCCTTCTTCTAAAGGAAATCACAAAATAACATGAACATATTAAAAGATGATCATTAACGTCAGTTTTCTTAAGTTCTGCAGTCAGAAGTGCTAAGCCCATGAAAGAAAACACAGATCCTTAAAGATGAAACTCTTGTATACTCTAATTAATCAAAAAGTTCAAATAATGAGAGTGCTTTTGGAACTTTACTTTGATGAAGAGAGTAAAGGAGAGTAATTAACATGACAGCAGGGAATTTAAAAAGTAATTCCCACCAAAACAGTCCTGAAAAAGAATAAGAAAGATTTCCAGTTCTTTATTTTCTTTATTTTATTTTTTTTAAGATTTTATTTATTTATTCATAAGAGACAGAGAGAGAGAGAAGCAGAGGGAGAAGCAGGCTCCTCGCTGAGCAGGGAGCCCGATGCGGGACTCAATCCCAAGACCCTGGGATCATGACCTGAGCTGAAGGCAGACGCTTAACCATCTGAGCCACCCAGGCGCCCCTCCAGTTCTTTTTTATTTTATTTTATTTTTTTAAAGATTTTATTTATTTATTTGACAGAGAGAGACACAGCGAGAGAGGGAACACAAGCAGGGGGAGTGGGAGAGGGAGAAGCAGGCTTCCCGCAGAGCAGGGAGCCCGGTGTGGGGCTTGATCCCAGGACCCTGGGATCATGACCTGAGCCGAAGGCAGACGCTTAACGACTGAGCCACCCAGGCGCCCCTCCAGTTCTTTATTTTAAAAATTACTACAGGGCAATAGTAATCAAGAAGTGTGGTATGGGCACAAGGATAGAAATATAGATCAATGGATAGAATTGAGAGTCCAGAAATAAACCCACACAACTGATTTTTCACAGGGATGCCAAGACCATTCAGTGGGGGAAATAATAGCCTTCTCTAAATGGTGCTGGAACAACTGGATAGCCACATACAAAAGAATGAAGTTGAATCCTTACCTCACACTATTTATAAAAATTGACTCAATACTGGATCAAAAACCTAAACATTAGACCAAAAACTATAAAACTCTTAAAGAAAACAAAGGGGTAAATCTTCATGACCTTGGATTTAGTTAAAGATTCTTAGGTATGACACCAAAAGTATAAGCAACAAAAGAAACATGGATAGATTGGACTTTATCATAATTGACAATTTCAGTATTTCAAAGGGCCTCATCAGGAAAGTGAAAATACAACCTTTATGAGATGTAATATTTGCAAATGATATATCTGATAAGGGAATTGTATCTAGAATGTAGAAAGAACTCTTATAACTCAACAATAAAAAGACAACCCAATTCAAAAAAAATGAGCAAAGGATCTGAATAGACAATTTTCCAAAGAAGATACACAAATGTCCAAAAGCATATAAAAAGATGTTCAACATAATTAGTTATCAGAAAAATACAAATCAAAACCACAGTGAGCTACCACTTCACACCCACTAGGAAGGCTAGAATCAAAATGATACCAAGTGTTGATGAAGATGTGGAGAAATTAGAACCCACACACACTGTTGGTGGGAATTTAAAATGGCCTAGATGCTTCAGGCAACAGTCTGGCAGTTCGTCACATGGTTATACATAAAGATACCATATGATCTATCAACTTTACTCCTGGGTATATATCCAAGAGAAATAAAGCATAGATCCACAGAGAAGCTTATACTCAAATGTCTATAGCAGCATTATTCATAGTAGCCAAAAGGTGGAAACAACCCCAGATAGTCACCATTGGACAAATGGATAAATGCAGTGTGGTATATTGATACAAAAGAAACAACATGCTGCACCATGAATGAACCCTGGAAACATTATGTTCAGTGAAGGGAACCAAGTCCTATCCTTGCGATGTTGGGCAAATCCCATGATTTTTCTTACTTCATTTGTAAAATGGAAAGAATAATAATACCTAAAGGATTAGTTTGTTTTGAGAGTTAAGTGAGTGCCTGCATGCAAAGTGCCCAGAAGAATGCCTGGATGTTTGTGGGTACATAGTAACAGCTCTTATTCTTATCATTGTTAGTGAACAAGAGTAGGTAGTGATGGATCAATGTTGACGATAATGTCTCTGGACATTTTAACATTGAGAAATGCTTTCTGCATCCCTCAAAAATGCATTGTGTTTAAATTTAATAAACTTTCATTATTAGATATATCTGACTGTATTCTGGTCATTAGACATAAGCGTCATGTATATAGATACTTGATCAGAAGATTCCATTGGGTAAAATTCCTATTGTGTGTAAACGTAAATTTATATTTCTTTGACGATATTGATAGCTTGATAGCTAACATTTTGGGCTATTTTCTCACTTAATCATCTTAATAACCTTGAAGGAGCTGTACCATTATGACACTTGTTTTTGAAGGTAAGAAAACTTTCTGGGTAGAGGTTAAACTACTTGCTAAAGTCATACAGCTAAGAATTGCTGGATTCCAACTCAGATAATCTGGTCCTTGTGCATGCATGTTAGTAAGAGTTGAGAAGAATACTCTTTCCTCACCATGTCTCATAAATGCAAAGTGATTCTTTTAGAAGAGAGAGAGAGAGAGAGAGGAGAGCACATTATGAAAGTATTCACACCACAAATAGGTGATTTTTGCTCTTATGTGCTGGTTTTCTTTTAAAATCACCAGCTTCTCTAGCTAATGCTGGGTGTTCTTTGTTTTTAAATATGAGTATATTTGCCAGAACTTGGGCTGATGCCTGTAATTAGTTCACAACTGTTGTCAAGTTAACAGTTCAGATCATATCTATTTTGTTTAAATAAGCCTTTGTGTCCTCAAAGATGTATCATTTTATAAAAAGCTGTTGGCACATACATAATGGGATATGCAAGATATTCAATTTTTGAAAATTCAAACACAAAGACTGATTGACCTGTAGAAGCATGATACTGTGATAAATTAAGGCTACCAAAAGTCAATCAATCAATCAATCAATCAGTATCGGTCAAGGCTACCTTGGACTTAATCAGTGGGAAAATTCTACTTGAAGATATGAATGTAAATATGACCCTATTTAAAAAATAAAGGAACGACTGTGTTAGGTTAATTGCTAGTCCAGACGTCCACCCTGATTTTGAAGATGGTTGAACTGAAGTCTAGGAAAAGATAAATGTGTTGCCCAAGATCATGTAGTTAGTTAATATCAGTGCTAGCTCAAAACCAAGAGCTCTGTCCCCCAAACTAGAGGGATTCTTTCAACTCTAACAAGCTAATTTTGCTAATACTCGATCCCTGTTTGGGCCCATTAACCTAAGTTGTCATGAATATATATGCATATAACATATTTTGAGTCTGTAGTCATGCTGAATTACTTATTTCATATTTACAATTTTCTGATAATATTAGTTAAGATATACTATACTGAGGAAAATAGTAAGCACTGGAGTTCCTGGATGCTCTGTTTTTCTCTATTAATTTTGTGTGATATGACAACTGCAAGTTTATTTGAGATATGTGAAGAATTCATACTGACATTTTTAATGTAACAGTTATTATGAGGAGAAATGAAAAGTACAGAGGGGATGTTACCAAAGGGGACTAATTAGTGTTGACCTTATGCAACTTTGGGATGTCTGTACAGATATTGATGGACAAAAGCTGCTTAAATATGGTATAGCATGCTTATTTATACTTAATCAATAATTAAAGAAGCTATAGGAAGTCTGCAAGAAAAACCAAGCCTCAGACCTTTGCCATAACATATGCTGTTGCTTTATAGATTTTTAGAAGTAGCAATCTTCACCTGAGAAACTTCCAAGTTTATTCATGCAGAGATTTTGGAATTGACATCTTGGAAAGTGATGCAAATACTTCAGTTACTGACAGCTTATTACTTGGCCATTTTGCCCACAAGGTAAATGTCTTAATGTCGTTGTTTTAGGCTGTCCATCAAAACAGAATCATATGTGCTACGTTCCTGGTGATCTGGGATATGTAATTTTAATAACGTTCTTCAGTGAATCTTGTGTTTAATTGGTAAAATTTGGAAGAGCTTTTTATTTGTAACCGTGGTGATGTTTATGATAAAATTCAAATATACACAAGGTTTCAATGTTATGAGTTCATATACATCATAAAAGTCACGAGTAGCTTGCAGAATTCTTATTCAGTTGCTATTTAGCATTATTTTCATACCAATTCAATAAAAAACCTAATAATTTTAGGTTAATTCACTCTACCCTCACAAGGATTATGAAATAGCATAATTCCACATTTTCTCTTTGTATTATGGTTTGCCAAGTTTTGACATCAACATTTTGTCTATAGGACCCTTATTCTATTTATAGTGTCCCCCAAAGAAGGTAACATAAATTTACATCGTATAGTATACTAGGGTTTTTTAGATGATCCCTTAATACTTGCCTAAGTGTGGGTTTCTACATGATAAACACCAGACTATAGATAACTTTTCTGCCACTGCATGGACAGAGTACCAGGATGTGGGTGAGGCAAAAAAATTTCCCAGGCGTGGAGCTAGACTTATTGGCTTTTCTCTTAAGGGAAGTTCATGACTGCCATTGGTCTCAGTAGGCTTCAGACCTGCAATGGGTCCCCTAAGTTCTTGTTCTTGAAGGAGTTACATGTATATTCATATCACATTGTCATAACCATCAGAGATGGAACAGACCTATAGTACTTCTGGAAACCAAGGAAAAAGCATTCACTTTAGTTTGTTTCTCAGTGCTTTGACCAATTGAAATTTAAGTAATCATTGCCCTTTGTACTTCCCTTGGAGGTTATTTTGTAGGTATAGATATAAATATTAAGATTAAAAAATAATTTTCTTACTAAGCTTCATTTCCTACATTTAATTCTCAAACTTAGTTAAATCTTTTTTGAACCATCCTTTTCAGGAGGGAAATACCTGTCTGTTTTTCCTTTCCTTTGAAAGGATTACCACCTTGAGAGATGAATCTTCTTTTTAGATTGCAGAATTTTCAAGAAAGGATGGAACCCAGATTTAGATTCTATGATACTGGTATACCAAAGGCCCTTAAATTCCTCAGAAATAACCTTAGAGAAGATGCCAAAAACAAAATGTCCATCAAGCTGAGTCACAAACTGTCCTGGTAAATTAATGTTACAACATCTTAATTGATACTAAATAGACATCATAATTAATGGGAGAGTGACACAAATTAAGATATAAATTATGACAAAAGGGTGCTTATCATGAGATAATAAAAAATAATCCTGCCCCTGGGGTGTGATTCACCACAAAGGCAATGCAGCCATGTGAGGATCTCTCAGTCTCTTAAGAAAGTGCAGGACAAAAGTCTCTGCATAGAAGATGTTAAAAGGTTTGTTCTAGGAGAGATCCAGATCCTGGTTAGGCATCCAAATCATAAAACCATGGAACTTTAGAGCTAAATATTACCTGAGAGTTGATCTAATTAGAATTCCTGAATTTACAGGTAAAGCGATGGAAGATTTGGGAAGTCAAATGATAGCCCAAGATCTATGCCTAATATTGTGGAGCTAGGACCACCAGCATACCCTCCCACTCCTGGCCAAACACTCGTCCAGTTGCACATGGAAAATAGCTTTGGCAATGAGCATTGCCTACTCCAGTTTTTTCTAAAGTGATTTTCATGGAAGGCTAGTCCCAAGAGGGGGTCTGAGAAAAGCAAGGTTCTTAGGTTAATTACGTTTAGGATATGCTGTTTACAGTACCTCCATTCCCTGACATTTTCACATTGCATGTTCACACTTTAAAGGCTCTGTGAAGTTCTAAGGTTAAAAACAAAAAAGAAAAACATCTGTGAATCTTTATTTAATGCAAGGTTGCTCAGATTTATTTGGGAACCACTTTATTGCCACTTGAAACTGTGTCAGTTGTTTAAAAAAAAAAAAAAAGGATGCCCCAACCTTCTGTGGTTGTGGAACTCTGATTTTAGCTTCTCTCTTTCGTGCCTGCTATTCGTTTAGGAATTAGGATTTTCAGAGATGTGGCCTATCCATTCTTCGACCTTCCACCCACACATAATTGGTAGCATGCAATTACCAGTGAGTCCTATCCTAAAACAAACGCTAATTTCTGGGAAAACTTTTTATTAAAAGGAATTTTTCTCTTTTATGCATATTTGTGTATATGTTGGTACCCTCACATTCAACACTACCTTTATATTGAGGTGGATGGACTAACTTTCAGGGAGGATGGCTTTAATACACAAGAAAAAGAGATGCCTTCTCCTCACACTAGGTATCCCAGTCTGCTGTGTAGTTTGTTTATGCCTGTTGTCCTAACATCCTATTTCATTAGCATCTCCTTTCACTCTCAAATATGTCCTGATTTGGATGTAAATTATGGTCACCCTACTTTGGGAAGTCTCTGTGGGATGGTTGCCTTCTCATTGTCACCAAAATTCATTTGAACAGATGACATACTTCAACATATATTTTATTCAGACAGATGCTGATGGATGGCTTCATTATTCCTACTATTTCTTGGGAGGGGGTGGCATGTTAGTTCCTATTTTCACTTGTGGATTTGTGTTCTTTAATTTAGACTTTTCATCCTTTTGTTTCTCTAAGTTCTGTGGCAGGGCCCTTTCTCTTCTCAATGTACTTGCTCTCCCTGGGCGAAATCTCATTTTCTCTAGTGGTTTCAATTACCATCCACATGCTGATGTCTCCCATATATTTGCATTTATTTCTACCATCTTACTTTGTGTTCCCAGTTGGCAATCAGTTTTTCTTTCTTTCTTTTCTGCTTTTCAAACTTGATTTGTCTTGCACTGAAGAGTATCTTTTTTATATTTACTTATTTGAAAGTTACTCATTTTGTTATGATTATTTTAGTTATTGGACTTAAATTTTCAACATGCCTTCTTGTCTTAATGAAGTCTAAATTACGACAGCACTGTTAAACTTTACCTGAGCAAGGCAAGGACCTTAAGCTCCTTTAACTTCTTTCTTCCTTCCCATCTTGTATGTTGCTTTTCTCTCATATCCGTTCCACTTCTTAAAATAAACGTTTCATGGAAATATAACATTTATAGAGAAAAGTGCACCAGTCACAAGTGAAGAGCTCAGTAGATTTTTATAAAGTAAAAACCATGTAGATACCACTCAGATCAAGAAATAAAACATTACCTGTTCCTTTGAAATCCCTGCTCACCTCCTCCCACCCAACCCCTCTTCTAGCCCCCCAGCCAAAGGGGAACCATTACTCAGACTTCTAGAGACATAGATTAATTTGAATTCCATTTTTGGACTTTATATAAATGGAATCATAGAGTGGTAGTTCTTTTGTGCCTGGCGTCTTTGGCACAACATTATATCTGAGATTCATTCATGTTTTTATATTTTTTTATATGTTACAATAATTTGTTCTTCCAATCATTATGTATTTCACTTTATGAATATACCACAGTTTTTTAAAGGCATGTTGCTATTGATGGACACTTGATTATTTTCAGTTTTGGGCTACTACCAATAATGATGTCATGAACATTCTTTCGTATGCCTCTTGGTGTTCATGCACACGTACTTCTGTTGAATATATGCCAAATTATAAAATTGCTGGCTCAGAGGATATCCCTTCAGCTTTAGTGAATAATGCCGAACAATTCCAAGTGTTTACACTTGCACCAGCAGTTTTGGAGAAGGGTTTTAACAGCTGCACCCTGAAATTTCTCTTGACCAACATCCTAGAGTTTTCCTGCCCATCTCCCTAGTATTGGAACTCTTGTTCCTGATTCCCACATTTTCTTCCTTTCTGATTTAGTTCCTCATTTTATTATAATGTAGACTTTAGTAACCTTCTTAACAAAGTGGGGGTCTATGGAAGGTAAATATTTTGAGCTACCAACAGAGACCCCCCTTATTCATAGGTTGTAGGTTATGGAATAGCACGTTGGAGTTAATTTGGACTTGGCACTTGGAAGACCATGCTCCATTGTCTTCTAGCTTCTAGAATTGAGGTTGAATAGTTGTAAGATACTCTGATTCTATGTTATATAACCTTTTAGGCTTTCTTCTTTGGAAGTTTTTAGAATCTTGTCCCTGGTATTTTGCAGTTTCGGGATGACATCCCTTGTGTAGCTTTTTGTTCTAACGACTGTGTTAGGCACTGGATGGGACTTTGCGGTTTAGAAAATCTATTATTCTCTTCTGAGACGTTTTCTTCAGTCATTTCTTTGATAATTCTCTCCTCATCTTTTTCTTTTTCTTTTTTGGAAGTATTATTATTTGGATATTGAGCCTCCTCGATTGCTTTTCTACTTTTCTTAATGTTCTCTCTGATTTGTCAACTGTCTTTTTATTCTATTTTCAGGGGTGTTTCCTCAATTTTTTAATTGAATTGATTATTTCTGCTCTCTCATTTTTGTTCTTTTTGCTTTTCTGAAAAATCTCTTTTGGGGCTCCTTGTTTCATGGATATAATATACTTATTTCCCTGAGGTTTTTAATGTTAGTGTTTAAGTGTTCTTCTGATTTCTATACTGACTTTGTCTCCACTGGTTTTTCTTCTTTCTTTTCAGCACTGTCTTTCATGGTGGAGGCCCCTGATAAATTTCTGGTGATTCTCAGGCATGCTATTATTTTTAAGAATAGAAGGGTGAAACACTAACAACTTGACTAGATGGAGTTTTGTTGAAGAGATTTTGTAGAAAATACTAGCAGCAGTTTCTGTTTCATTTTAGATTTTCTAATTTTTATTTTTTATATTAACATACAGTAAAACGATTTTAAGCATACATATAAATTAGTGTAACCACCACCATCACCACCATAATAAAGATACAAAACAGTTGGTTCAACCCCAAAAAACTGCCTTAGGTTCCATTTTTTGTAGCCACAGCCTCCTCTCAAGTCTAACCCCTGGGGATCTCTAATCTATTGTTTTGTCTTTTGACAAAAGACGCTATAGTTTTGTCTTTTGAATAATCATCTAAATGGAATCAGATAGAGCATGCAACCTTTTGAGACTGTTTTTTTTTTCACTCTCACATGCCTTTGGGATTTACCTAACTTGTTGCAAGAAGCAGGATTTTATTCCTAATTATTGCTGGGTAGTATTCCACTGTATGGATGTACCACAGTGTGTTTAATCCATTCATTTGTGTAAAGACATTTGAGTTGTTTCCAGATTTGGTGATTACAAATGGAACTGTTATAATCCTTTGTGTAAGGATTTTGTATGAACAGAAATTTTCATTTACCTAGGAGTTGGACTGCTAGGTCATACGATAAGAGTTTGTTTAACTTGATAAGAAACTGCCAACCTATATTCCGTACTGGCCACAGCACTTGCTACGATCACTATTTTTTATTTAATCTTCTAATGTGTGTGTGTAGTGTATCCTATCGTGATCCTTTGTCCTATTTGTGATTTGTAAATATTTTTTCCCACTCTATAGCTTGTCTTTTTATTCTCTTGTTTTTATTTGTGCATTACAAACTGTATTTCATGTGGCCAGTTCTCCTCTTCTTTTTTTTTTTTTTCTCTCTAAATCACAGGGAAGCCTGTGTATGTCAGCTGGGATCAAAACTCCCAAAAGATGGGAACTGATCATCTCTAACACAACCTTTGTTAATTTTGATCTCACTGACTGCGTGTCCATCAGGACCTGTGCAGGCTGTTCCCGAGGACAGGGTAAGTTGTTTGAAGAGATAAGACAGTCACTAAAGAAGGCCAACATTCAAGTAAATGTGATAAATAGTGACAAAACATTTGTGATTCATCATTTCTTTCAGTTATAAGATTGCATCAGTAGAAATTGCTGCTCTGATCTGAAAGAAATCTCAGAGGAGGCCAGGTGCTCCCAATGCGACTCTTGTAACCCCCCATTCTTTCTCTATGATGGCATCTGTCATACTCCATCTTTATGGCGTCATGTCTCTGTTGGACTCTGAGCTTCATAAAGGCAGGGACCGTGTCTCTCCTGCTCAGAGATTTATCATTAGTCCCCAGCAAATAAGTTTATGGTTTATCATTAGTACCCAGGGTACTGGGTACCCAATACCCAGTATCATTAGGTGCCTACTAGGCAGTTCATTGATTGAATAAATGGAGTTGGGTGGATAGACATATGGGTATAAAGTAACACACATGCAATCTTTCCTAAAAGAGCCAGAATTTGGTACTTTAGGTTTTCAACAGCCCAAGGCTTGTTGTATACACAAAGAGAACCATAGGAATTCTCGTCCACTTAACCACATCTCTGAGGTGATGAGAAATACCTTGGAGGACTCATGGGCCAAGGTGAAAAGAAGTAGAGAGCAATCTAGTTGATTTGATCATTGTAAACAGCCAAACCAAGTAATTCAAGTAAATATGCTCTTGTGGTTTGAATCACCAATTTAGAGAATTGTTTGTTTTTTTAATTAAATGAATAATCAGCAAGTCTCCACTTCACTTTTTTTTTTTTTTTCCTGTATAGGCAGAGTCAAAGATTGTTTTTATTTGGGTGGCATCTGAGTTGAAGACTGTAGAAATGATAATAGGAATAAAAAAATGCCTTATGGCATTCCCTTCAAATTATAATCCCTCAGTTCTTTAATAGCTTCACTGTTTCATATCATTCATAAGACCCTGAAGAAAAGCATACTACTCCTTATGACCTTGAATCTCTTCTCACTGGATGATCTGGGCTAAGCTATCTCTTTCATTTGCTTAAAAATTATCCATTCCAGGTTCTGTCTGAGGATCTGGGGTGTACAAAGATGAAAAACACATAATTCTTCTCTTCCAGGAGCTCTTGATCTAGGCACAAAAATACATATTAAGCCACTCACTGTAGTAACTGTGATGAGTACAATCCTAGAGGACTAGACAAGGTCAGGGAAGGGAGCAAGAAAGGGGTCGGGCAAGATTTTATAGAGGTGGCTCTTGAGCATGGTTTTGAAAGACAAATAGAAATTTGCAAGGGGGCATATGCAGAGAAAAGTTTCTAGGAATTAGGAACAGCATATGCAAAAATTGAAATTCCAATAGGACCGAATGGTAGAGCGGTGGGTGGTTGTGGTATTAGATGAACTATAGAAATTGCAAGAGGTGGAATCCTGGAGTCTTGAATGCATGACTTAATTCACTGCATGGACTCTACTGGGATATGGAATGAAAACCTCAGGGCCACTAATTATTTGTATCTTACTCTTTTTATTTCATTTTGGGCATATTTTATAATGTACCTAACACAGAAATATAGTAGCAAATGTACTGAGGTCCTATGTGTACTCAGTTTTTACATTTTAATGACAGGGGTGTGGGAATTAGAAGGCCCAGGCAGCTGGACCAGCAGCAGTACTGATGAATCACATGCAGGCGGGTGAGAGAAAGACCGCAAAAAGTGTAGTCCTACCGCTGATACTTAAAAAGGGTGCTGCTGTTACCATTTGCCCACGTGGTTGATTGAACCTTGCTTTTGAGGGTGAATGTTTAAAATACGAGCCTCATAACAGCTAGGGTTAGACTCCCTATAGAAGAACTAGAGCCGAAAGATCGAACGACTGAGCCACGACCCCTTTACAGTTAGTAACTAGTAAATTAGTGTTCTGCATCTCTATTTCCCATTGTTCCCATTTCTCACCCTTGGCGCTGGTGGTATTTTAAGCTGGATAAGTTTTGGTTGTGGGGACTGTCCTGTGCAGTGAGGATGTTTAGCAGCATCCCTGCCTCCACCCACCGGATACCAGTAACACTGCCATTCACCCAGCGTTGACAGCCGAACATGGTTCCAAACAGTACCAAATGTGCCCTAGAGGGCAAACCCACCTGGTTGAGATTCACGGCCTTAGAACACAGGCTGCATGAAGGCAATGCCAATCCTGCTCTTGTTTCCCTCTATGTCTCTAACGCATACCACAGAGCCTGGCATACAACAAACACTCACGACTCTCTTCCTCGAATAAATAAGGGAGTGAATCATTTACCTGGATAAATACGCAGTTTAAAGTACTAAAAACATCTCAGTGAATTCACCCGTCATATGTTATAATAGTCTTTTGTGCCATGTGTAACAGTCTTTCTGTTTTCCAATTTATAGGTGGATTTACTGTGAAGACCAACCAGCTAAAGTTTATAAACTCTCCAAACTTAGTAGCATTTCCATTTCCTCATGCAGCAATTTTGGAAGACTTGGATGGGTCTCTGTCTGGGAGAAATAGAAGTCATATTCTTGCTTCTATGGAAACGCTTCCAGCGTCTTGTTTGGTCAATGCAAGCTTCAGTCAGATTGTTCATGGCAGTGTCTGTGGGGAAGATGTTCTCTTTCACCGAATGTCTATTGGTTTGTAAGTTGACTTCACCATACTTTTCAGCTTGCCAATGAGCGGGCATGTATTGTTCAGGCTGTTGGGGTTTATAGAAGGGAAATTGTTTTCTAGATTCTACTAGAAGTATTTAGTTCTATAAAAATGATACGGGAATACTTTTGACAGCTGTCAAATCATACGTTTATGGTCATTTTAAGCTGATTCAAGTGGCAGCTAACTTTCAGTATCAGTGGGCCAGATCCCATAGCCCATGACCTCTTATTGACATTTTGAGCTAATGGCTTCTTCTTGAAAAGATTTGCAACCAATGGAGAATTTGAAAAGTATTTAAATTAGAAGTATTATTAAAAAATTCCAATAATGTCCATTCTCATTTATATACATGTACTCTCCCCAAGCTCTTTTTAAGTGTTCAATATGCTCTGGGGAAGCAATTGCTGGTGCCTTCCTATTACTTGCAAAGTTGCTCCACTCCAGTTCATTTTCCTTGTTAATTTCATGAACTATTGGATCCGTATAATACATTTCCTATTAATATTGGAGCAAGGACTCCTTGGTTATGCTAGTCAAACTACCATTAAGTCAGCAGCTAGGCTGTTTATAATGCATAATAGGATTGCTTCTGCCCTCTTTAATTTCCAGGTAATGACTGCTGAGTGTCTAGGGTTCTATCTTTTACCTATTTCAAATGCATTGCATATATCTAGCCACACTTCTTTCCTTCCATTGTTTTAAGTGTCCTAACTGCATGAATATTAAGTCAAGTCATTCAGCCAGACTATGTTGGCGTCTTATTTAAGCAGGTAAACTCCATGGTAAGTCAATGCGATCAGGACTGTGCAAAGTCTGCACTTTGATTGCATATGGAATCAGTATCCTGACATTCTTTTTTAGAAGCCATAGCAATACACTGCTAGCATTGACTAGTCTAAAAACTTTCCACTTTTGTTTCCTCAACTGTTTATTATTCTTTCAGATGTTAATGGGCCTTAATTCCAGCAAGCAAACTAACAATGTGGAGAGCGATTTTCATTTCTAATCATTTCAATTGTGCACAGCATACTTTCTGTTTTCAAATCAGGGATGCATCCTGAGTATTACTGCTATTTTAGTGATTTTTCCAAAGATGTTGTTAATGAGTGTTTGAGACTTATAAAAGATTTATTTCTTAAATACATTTTTTTTTCAAATGGGGGAAGATTAAAATAGATTTGTGTAGTTAAAAAGAACATGATACGCTTGTATATTTATTTCTTTGTGTTCTTGATACTCCTTTTTTATGCCCTCCTTTGAGAACTGGAGATTGTCTCTTAGAAAGATGCTAAGCAGGGGAATAGGAGGCACAGGCTTCCAGTTATGGAATGAGTAAGTCATGGGAATACAAGGTACAGCACTGGGAACATAGCGGTATTCTAATAGCATTGTATGGTGGCAGATGGGAGCTACACTTGTGGTGAACTTAACATGTAGGGTTGTCGAATCACATCTGAAACTAATGTAACATTGTCCACCAACTCTACTCAAATAAAAAAATCTAAAAATGAAAAATGAAGGGTACTTAGCGATATGGTGGTAAAAGGCTCTGCAGATGTAATCTTGTCTGAGCATCTATTCTTGGAGAACTTCAGAACAGGATATTTCGGTGCTTACCTTGGCAGGGTCATGATCCCAGCACTCAGGGACTGACAAGGTAAAAATGATAATAGTCCTGATACAATATTGTGAGGAGATTCAGAAGGGTCCTACTAGGATGAAAGACTAAAGACTTGTCTTGGTTTGGCTGGAATTTTCCCGGTTTTAAAATAGAAAATCTCATGTCCCAGCCTTGAGGAAACCAGGGTGGTTGGTCACCCTACTCCCTATGCTTCTGTTTAAAAAGTTTCAGGTGGACCTACAGGTCTATGGACAAATGCACAACTACCCCAAAATAATCCTCAGGGAAGTTGCAGCACACTCCCAATGATAAGTCTCTTGGCTATAACGTCCTTACCTCTAAGATAAGGTGACTGGATCCGATGATCTCTTAGGCCTTGCTAGTCAAAGTGCATCAGCATTACCTGGGAGCTCATTAGACGTAGGGCATCGCAGACTCCACCACAGACATCCTGAATCAGAATCGCTAGGCGATTGATATTCAAGTTTTAGAAGCACTGCTCTAAGGTCCTTCTAACTTTATTTTTCTATGATTCTATCTCTAGCTGTTTGTGCTCAGTGACTTGATCTCTGTCCCAGAGCATTATAACCTCATTAGGAACATGTCAGAGCTAATGAGCAATTTGAATTCAGCATAGATACAAACCTTGCTGCATTTCATGGTGAAAGGATTAATTTGTTGTGCCATTTGCCCTGGAGCAACTACCCTAAGAGTTGATTTACAAAGCTCCCACAGTCATGATCTTTGGGGGTTGCGTGTTGATGGAGATCTGATATGGCGCAAGCACCCTGCTCTCTTCACTTTCAGCTCTTCCCGCCCTCCCCCTGCACGAGGCCCCCCAAGGGCAGGGTGTGGGGCCTCACAGAGCTACATAAACAAGGCAGCCTTCGCCTCCCTGTGCCAACAACCAAGTGGCTGGAGTGTGATTTCTTTTTGGGAAGGCCCCGTCTATGGTCCAGTTTCACTCTAAGTTTTTTGTTTGACATCGGAGACCTTCCGTTTCTGTCCCCCACTACCTTATTGAGGTCTGATGGGTACCCATGTTTGTGGCAGTTCCTGTTTTATAGCTTCCTCTGACTCCAGCTGGGTTGGCACAGGGGTATGTATGTATTTGAAGTTGGTAATAATATTTAATACTTGGGTGAAGAAAAAATTCCCACTCTCTACAAGGCACATTCTAGTTCCTGTTTTGGTAAAATGGCAATGTGCTTGATCTGTATGAGTGCTGCTTACATTCTTGCTCTCACTCACCAACTGTAAAAGCATTTTCTTTATGTAGGAGCCACAGGTATTCTGCATAGTGTCCTTGTCCCAGCTTCTGTTACTACAAGTCTCATTCTACCCACCCCATCCTTCCTGATAAGACAGGGGTGGTGTTAGCCCTATTGTGTAAGTCAGGGCTTCATTTCAGAAAAATACGTCTGTGCCATTTTTCTCCAGAGGTCCCGTAATGATGATATGCCTCACGTAATTCACTGATTCATGGATTCCCCCAAATTTAGACAGATATTTTCTTCTGTATAGGGATAATTACATGGAGCAAAGGTAATATACCAAAAGTTTGTTGTGTCTCCTTCTATGTCTCCTTTATAAGCGCTTCTCCCTGTCGCTTAAATGCTAATGTTGGGGCACCTGGCTGGCCAGTCAGTAGAGTGTGTGACTCTTGATCTCAGGGTTGTGAGTTCAAGCACCACACTGGGTGCAGAGATTACTTGAAAAAATAAATTAAATGCTAGCATTCCTTAGGGTTCTGTGAAGCACTTTCCTTTCTTCTCAAGTCATACTCTTCCCAGGTGATTGGGGTTATTTCACCACTTCAGTTAACATACAGTGATGTTTCCAGATTTTTTTTCCTCTAGTTTATACTGTTCTACTGAACTCCAGACCCATCTATCCAATTGCCCTTAGGATCTTCACTGTCCAATATTGTAGCCACTAGTCACATGTGGCTACCAAGCACTTAAAATGTGGCTAGTCCCAATTGAGATGTGTTGTAAGTATAAATTATACTCCATATTTCTAAGATGCTGTGGGGAAAAAAAAATGAGATATCTCAATAACTTGTTTATTTTGATTATGTTGAAGGAATAATATTTCACATATATTGGATTAAATATATTACTAAAATTAATTTCACCTATTTCATTTTACTTTTTAAATGTGGTTACTATAGAATTTAAGGTAACACCTGTGCCTTGCCTTTCGGCTTGCATCATATTTCTACTGAGCAGCAATGCTTTCCACTAGAATATATAGTAGCCCTCTCAAACTCGACTTGTCAAACCTGAATTTATGTTCTTTATCCATAGGCTGTTGCGAATTCCTGCATGTTCAGGTGAATGCTTCAG
Organism: Leptonychotes weddellii; assembly: GCF_054177405.1. NCBI lineage: Eukaryota > Metazoa > Chordata > Mammalia > Carnivora > Phocidae > Leptonychotes > Leptonychotes weddellii. The sequence continues at coordinate 39,584,498 of NC_138376.1, read as the reverse complement.
TTATCTAAGCCAGAAGCATGGAGTCACCCTTGACTCATCTTTTACCTTATTTCCCACATACACCACCGACCAAGTCCTGTCCACTTTCTCTTGTAAAATAAAAAAAAAAAATCCTTCTTGCGTCTTTCTACTTCTCTCCTTCCCAACTTCCCCTCTCTAGTCCTTTCACCTGTGGGACCACAACAGCCTCTTAGCTGGCTGCCTTGCAGTGACCTTATTCTTGAACTTCGTGAATGCGGATCTTGTCTTGCCATCCACTCTTTCCCTCGCTTGGAACTTTTTAAGAGCTTCTAGTACCTCCCAAAGAGAGTCCCACATTCTTCATGTCTTGCAGGCCCTTCATGGCCTGCTCCCTGTTTATAGTTGCAGCCTCATTGCTCAGTGCTCTGCCCTCCCTTCCCTGCATCCTGTGCCTCAGCCACACTCACCTTCTCTGAGCCTTTCAGTTCATAAGGTTCAGTTTTCACGAACTCAGCATGAAGGTCATTTTCTCGGGGAGGCTTCCCTGAGTTTCCTGTACAGGTTTGGGTAGCCCTGCTGTGTGCTGGCTCTCTATATTTGCTCTACCCAATACTCAAAGCTCCGGTATAGCTCTACAGATTGTCCATCTCTTGTAGCTGGTAAGCAGAGCCAGGATAGGGTTTATTTGTTTGTTTGTTTGACTTACAGTGCCCAATACTGAACACACAGTAACTCAATAAAATTAGTATTTAATAAATGAATATAATTGAAAAAATTGTGGATTCTCCCAGATTTTCCTCTCATGTTCTTACTGTCCATTTCTCTGTTAGGACATGTTTGTGTGGAGTTGATGGCACTCAACGTTTGTTTAGAAGACCCAAGATTGATATACTATCCTGACTTTATTTCTAAAATTCCTAGGGACATGTAATACTTAAGAATGTTCTTTCATAATATCTTCTGGGCTTTTGCTTCCTGAAGCTATCGGTTGACCAGACGATGTATTCCAATAGATGATTCCTTCTTTACTCTGCCCCTGTCCCACCCCTACTGAATTAGCAGTTTGTCAACATTTGCTCTTGTTTTCCTTCCCTGGTGGTTTAGCATCCAGCTGTGATGGGGAGAATAAGAACTCAATCCTCACCATTACCATCTGGGAATTATTATTATTATTGTCATTATTATTATTATTAGTAGTAGTCTAGAGCACTCTATAGTTATTTCAATTGTCATAGAGTTATTCAATTATCAATAAATCAAACCCTGATCTCTCTCTCCTTGTTGACTGTATGAAGTGTGGGAGAAATTAAAAGTTTATAAGATGTTGTAGATGGGCCAACCAGTCCCTCCAAGTTTATAGGATGTACATAAAATAGTCAGGACACAAGCATATATTTGAAATTATTTTTCAAAGACTGAAGAATAAAGAAGTAAGTAAGAATTATTTGTGGATACCAGCTGTAACTCCCCACCCTTCCTAAGGGGTGTTTCTCTGGACAAGGTGCTTCACCTTTATTTTTTGCTTCAGTTCTCACATCAATAAAATGGACACAATGGTATTTATCTCACAAGGTCATTGCCTGGCATATAGTGAGTACTTAGTAAATGTCGTCTTTAAAAAGTCTCTATTTTACAGCTGTGATTTACAAAACAACATCTAAACATACTACTAATTGAATAAAATACTATAGATTTTATGTTTCTGAGAAACAAATGCCTGGCAAGGGAATTAAGTAAGCTCAAATGAAGCTTAATCCAATTCTTGAAAAATAAGGAATACTTCCCAATGGTCACATGACATTGTACCAATCCAGCCAAACCTCCCAGCTACTCCTAGAATATGGAGTCATTCTGGACAGGATTTGATTCATTGTGCTCCACTACCTTCTACTTCTTTCTTCCTACTTCTGGAGAAGAAAAGGTTACTGTTCTTGTTGATCACCTTGATTCTTAGATCTTGCTTAATATCCTCTCCTGTAGTGCTTGCGTTCAGTTTTTACCTATGTAACTGCTCTTAATGTGTCAGTGTTCAAAGTATGAGGCACCCCCTGCCTCTGCAAATGCAAAAGTAAAGAAGAGTTCAAATGGAAATTTTGGCCTAGCTTTTCCTTTAATAATCGCCTAACTCTCCTTCCTAGGGATAAAGACATAGCATCAGTAATGGTATCTTTTCAGTCCTAAAAAAAAAAAAAACAAAAAGAGTGAGACAGGAAAATTCCAAGAAGTATCCTTTCTTGTCACCAGAGGTTACAGAAGGGGAAAAAGATCTAAAAATCGTAATGGACCCCAGACTGAGGAATTTCAACAATACTATATGGTCATTCAATTTCATGACTAATAAAGGGCCATAGTAGCGAGCCGGTAAATATTTAACAACTAGCTCTCTAGAATAAAAAACCCTGATTTGTAGCATTTGCCCAGTTCCACGGTGAAAATATTCTCATATGTCCTATTCATGGCTACCATCATGCTGTCACTGAACACATTGGGAAGAAGGGATGACAATGAGTAGTGAGTAAAGGTCAGTCAGCTCCACCACAGCACCAAGGGTGTGTGTGTGTGTGTGTGTGTGTGTGTGTAGAAGGGAAGACGAGGTTCTTAGTCTAACTTCCTACCTGATGCATAAAATTGTTTTTCGATATCCCTGAGAAGTAGTTGTTTGCCTTCTGGGGGCATAGCTCCCATGGTGAAATTCACATGTTCTGAGGTAGTCATTCTGGCTGGATCAACAGATCAAGAAAAGAGATGCAATCATGTATGAAGGATTATCTTAGGTAGGACATTAGCTATCTATTGCTTCTTTTCGTGGATTCAGATATAATAAGCAAGAAGTATTGTCCCAAGTATGCTGCCAAAACTATAGACGCCATCTTTGAGAAGGTGCTAGGTTGATTCAGGGACTTCTCTACAATAAATTATTATTGCTTTAGCCAACTCTGAAAAAAGATAAACAGAGATGGATACCTGCAAAATCATGGGAGGAGTGATGTTGGGGTGTGCCTGTCAGAAAACAAAGATTATTAAATCATATGGCTTCCTCTCTGCTTACCGGTTCTATTTGGTATGTGAATGTAAGGATTGTTAGAAGTTTGGGGGAAAGACTGAGTGTCGTGGCTTTCTTCCTTTTTTAGGTGTCTTACTCAGAAGGAGAAATATTTTTAAGTGTTCCTCAATCAATAAGGGGATATAAAAATTATTGATACATAGAAAATAGTACTGGATGGTGGCAGGTCAGAGGTAGGATAGTGGTTTTCTGAGAAGGACTTGTTCAATGAGCTCAAGGTATTTTAAAGGATGTTCAAGCAATGCTGTGCCACAGAAAATTGTGGGCTGTGCTCAAAATTCTGATTTTGTCCTCTTTGTGCAGTAAAAGATGAGAGTGAGGGCAGCAAGCACTAATATTCAGGAGATGTAGCACCATTTGAGGCTAGTTATTAGGATGTGTCTGGCTTAGGAGATGTGTAATTATATAGGGTTTATTTCACAATTGTTCTGAATTGAGAGCATTTAGAGCTCAATGCAATGTTTGTCTTAATACACAGAGATATGGACCCTCAGGAAAAGTAAGCTAATGGTAAACACAAACCAGGGAGTTAATATTTGTTCTCATTGGTATTGTTGATTGCCTAACAAATCCTTTGTGGGCAGTACACATTCAACAGTTCCACACAGTGTATGGGCACTAAATTACATAACTGTTTATGCAACTAGTATCTTAAATTAATACTTAGGCTGGGAAGTTTTATCAGTGATAGTGCTGTATTTCTAAAGGAAAATATCCCTTAATTAAAAACAATCTCAGTTATTAAAAAAAAGAAGAGCAAAAATTAAGGCACCCCCTTGAACAGGAAAAGAAAAGGAAAGGCTTGTAGTCTTTTTGTCTCTTTGGTTATATACAGAGCTATTGCTGATGCAGAGGGAAGGGTTAACATTTAAAATGGACTGGTTGCCTCCTGATTTCTTGCACATAAAGCCATGAGAAGTTCAGGGAGAGACTTCTTCCCCTAGTAATGAAGCTCTCTGCTGCTAATGGCCCATGCAGACTCCCTTGGCTCCTCCAAATTAGAAATACTTTTGTGCTCCTTTGCTTCATTAACAGTAAAGAGAGGGAGATTGGTGGCTATTTAGGGCACAGGGAAATTGGTGGCTATTTAGGGCAAGCGAAAATTGTAGTCATTATGGTTAGTAAATTCTCTTCATGGTGTTCTTAGAGACTTGATGTTCTTTTGGAGCTTTTCAGAAGAGCCAGCCCACCATTGTCATTTGGCCTAGAAGGAGAGGAGTTGATTTGACTTTGGATTTTTGGATCCCAGTGATGGTCAACACAAGGCATCTTGCCTATGGGGAGATGGGTCTTCTACATTTTGATTTTCTTTTCAGAATGAACCTTTTCCACTACCAGCTATAATGAAGGCTTCTTTGATAACCTCCTTCTCTACCTGGATTGAATTATACAAAGCTGGTGCTGCACATGAGGACCTGTAAAATTGCATCCCACATAAACCTTAATTGGGATGGATGGGATGGCTTGATAGGACCAGGGCAATGCATGAAGAAGGAAGAGGAAAGGATAGTTTAGGATCACAATGTGCTATGGTGGGTCTCTGGTTGATCAGGGGTTAGCATCAGATGGCTGGATGCCACTTGGAAGGAGAAGGGCATCTAAAGGAAGGTACAATAGTCCCAGAAACAAATAGAACTGAATGAATGTTAGCATTTGGTGGTTTTACAATATTTGAAGAGGGGGTCATGTTTATAAGGGCTTTTAGGAACTAGGAAGTATGGTCTGAAAAAATGGCTCCTGCAATAATTGAAGTCACAATACATAGAAACTGAACCCAGGAGAAATTGTACCCTAAAGATTGATTTATAAATGGGATGCTGATAGAAATTTGAGAAATATTTAAATCTAGTCAAAATGACCTGGAGGGGGCGCCTGGGTGGCTCAGTAGGTTAAGCATCTGCCTTCGGCTCAGGTCATGATCCCAGGGGCTTGGGATTGAGCCCCGCATCGGGTTCCTTGCTCAGTGCAGAGCCTGGTTCTCCCTCTCCCTCTGCCATCCCCTCTGCTTGTGCTCTCTGGCTCTATCTCCATGTCAAATAAATAAATAAAATCTTAAAAAACAAACAAACAAAAAGAAACCAAAATGACTTAGAGGATTCTTGGGGCCATACTGCTGAAATTAAGAAGCATTTCTGGAACTGTCTACCCAATTGATTGTATTGTAACGTACTGAGGTAATATTTTCATAATTTTCAAGATGGTATGCATGATATCTTAAGTGTGACAAACATAGATTGCTAAGACACGTAAGTGACAAAAAAAAAGGTTGGAGGAACTAAATGTGAACAGATGGATGAATTTGAACAAGTAGAAATCTTCTTTTGGTCTATAATTTTAAAAACTTTGTAAAAGTGGTTTAATTGAGAGCACTTGACTAGGATAAAAGAAATATCAGTTCATAAGGAAACCTTAGCGTTTTTTAATTTTTTTTCTTTAGCATTTTTTTTTTAAACCAGGGCTCACTAGAGTGTAGATTGCTTATATATGTCCAGAAGAGGTTTTCTGACCATTATATATAAATGTTTTAAGTCTTCATGGCAAGCATCCTATTGAGATGGGGGTTGGCTGTATCAGGTTCTGATAACTTATGATCAAATTGCTTGTCTTCTTCAATTGATAAGTTTATAAGAAATCTTCTCACCCTCATGTGGATTTTCCAGGTAGACTTCCCTGTTGGGGAGAAACATCACCAAGTATCAGTTTGGAGTGTATTGGTCCATTTTAACACTCATTCATTCAACAAATATTTATCAAATACCTGCTATGTGAAAGGCAGCCTTATTTTTTTACTGGAATTATTAAATGGGAATTCTGATTTATCTATGAGTCTCTCCTGGATTTAGTTCTTGTGATTCATTTTCCAGGGCCCATATGTTTCTGTGAAAACTGAAAGGATACACCTTCAGAATCTGAAATACTCAGAATCATTCTTTGGACTTTGAGGAATCCCACTTTACATACTGATCAGGATACTTACTCTAGCCAACCTGTTGACCTCTTTGGTATTTCTTGGTTCCAACTTTATCTCTTCTTAATACATTTGTTTTACATTTATTTCTCAGAAGACTATTTTTAAAATGTATCAGTTGGGCCAAATTGTGCTGGATCATCTCCTGGGACTCCGGGACGTGTGGTTTCAGTTGGAGGAAAAGAGAGCCATGATGATTGAGGACAAATGGGTAGAAAGTACAAGGAAGAAAATTTAGCTTTCTAAAGATTGTCTAAAGATTAAAATGTAAAAATAAGCTCCGTAAATGTAATGGTCTTCTATGTGAGAATGTGACGTCCCATACCTGGAGGAAGGGACAGGCTGAAATGTGGAGGGAATTCCTACAGTGGGTTGAAAGTTAGAACAGATGATCTTCATGTCCATTCTGACTCTAAGAATACGAGTTTAGTATTGTTCTTTGGTTCCAGTGTAAGTCCTGATACACATGTGAAAAACGCTAAGTATCCCAAGCCCGATCAGAGAAAGTCTCTCACCCCAAGTTTCTAAAGGTTCAGTTAATGTTGCATCAGGAAATCTGGGAAAAGAGTAGGGTTTGTTTTTTTTTTTTTATTCCCAAATGCCCTGAACATTTTTCATCCTTTTCATTTTATTAATGAATGAATGAAAGAAACACACATATTCTTTCAAGAAGTATGTATCAAATACTACATTGCTGGGGCCAGGGCTCTGCACCATGAAGGGTTTGAGTGTGTTTTTAAATGACCAAATATCCTGGATAAACTGCTAAGCATTAACATAAATAGTACAGAATGGCAAATCTGGCACATCTGAGGTTTGTTCCTTTTTTTTTTTAAGATTTATTTATTAATTTGAGAGAGAGACAGAGACTGCATAGGTAGGGGAGGGGCAGAGGGAGAGAATCTCAAGCAGACTCCCTGCTGCGTGCAGAGTCCAATGCGGGGCTCCATCTCAGGACCCATGAAATCATGACCCGAGCCAAAACCAAGAGTCAGACACCTAACCGACTGAGCCACCCAGGTGCCCCCTGAGGTTTGTTCTTAAATGAGCTGTGGTAGATATTAACTGGGCTTGGTGATGGTTACTGAATTATCTCTGAGTTTCACAGTTTTACATATATGTAAGATACATATTATTTACCTCCATTTTTTGAAAAAGGAAATGAAAGCTTAAAGAGGGTCAGTAATTTACCCAAATGCATCCACCTCGCGTATGTGGATATAGATTTCCAGTTTATGCCATTTGATCATAGTGACCAAGCATTTCATGCTAAAAACAGTTTCCTTTTTATAAAATGCACTGGATTGTAAATTGGCTTTGGATACGCTCATGCCACACCTCACTTTGAAAACCCGACATCCTCCTTCGTCTCATTTCCCTCTACTTTGAGAATTTAATTATCTGCCTGCAGCAAAATGCCACAGTTAAAGATTCTCATGAAAACCAAACCAAAGGGGGAAGGACAGTCATAATGTGTATTGATTTTTTTTTTTTTTTTTACTTTTGCCTTTTATTTTCTGTCCACTTTGACTTTCTTTTAGGGTCTTAGCATGTGGCTAAATCTGTTTGTTCTAGTCTTAAAAATCACTTTCTGGGGTGGGTTGTGTAATTTGTAGAAATTAATAAATTTCCGGTTCTGCCTTGTAACATTCACATAATGCTTTTGCCATGCTCTGCCTCAATTTCCTAATTTGCTAAAATTCACTTCTAGAGATGCGTTCCATAAACTAGGAAATGGGCACCAGCTGCTTTAGAGAGAGCTCATCCATGCACTCTTCCTTCATATAACAGACATGGTTTGAGTGGCCATTGTGTGCAGATCCTGTGCCAGGGTGGAAGAGACCAAAAAGGACAAAATATCTCTAATTTAAAGATCTCTACTAGGGAAGGCTACTGAAGCCATTTCTGCTGGGTGGTTGGAGGTGGGCTTCTGAGAGTCTAGGCATATTAGGTTCTGGGTCTCAGTCATTGCTTCTCATAAGAATATCTAAGAACGATATAATATGTTCTCTGATGCTGATGAAATTGGCCTATGGCAAAATTCCGGACATGGACATTTCTTTATTAAAATAATGGTATATAGTCCTGGCCTGTATGAACTCGTTAAGATGGCATTTATCAGTGGTCTCAGATCTGAATGTCTCTACCTTCAACCCACCAGACCAGTGGAATGCACAAATGATCCAATGACATCTTCCCAACTGGGTTGTTTGAGCCACACAGTGATTGTGAAAAACTCCGTAGACATACAGACAAGATGGCCCAAGACATACATGGAAAGAACAGAAGATGAATTATCACTGATGGGAGAGGAGTGGATTAGATCCAGAATGGACAAATAACTTACCACCCCTTTTTTTTTCTTTTTAAATCACCCTAGAGCTAATGCTCCAGATGTTTCTTACAATTTAACCATGACTGACAGCAGAAATAAGACAACCACTGTCACTTATGTACATGATACATTGTCTAACCTTTATGGCTGGATGGCTCTGCTCTTGGATCAAGAGACTTACTCACTGCAGTTTGAGACCCCTTGGATCAACAGATCTCTGCAGGTAACCCCAGGAACTCATTCACGGGTATGGTGCATTCCCCAGGGCTTCTTATTTTTCCACCTGTGAAATAGCAGTTTGCAGGAATTAGCATCTTCTGGTGCTGATAAGGAAAACTGTCACAGCATTTTGGCCTGATGAATGTAATCTGAATATAAGATATGGTGGTTATTTTTAATTTTAATTTTTTTTAACTTAAAAATTTTAGAATCTGTTTGAATCTTGTCTTGAATAACACAATGGTTCTGCCTGAAATTTTAACATTATTAATACAATGAAAAATACCTTCTAAGCATTCTATAGAACTATATTATTAGATTAGGGGTTAAGAACCAACTTACCCCTTAGAGGAGTGTTTGTAGCCAGAGAAAAGGTCTTAAAGCATTTTTACATTGCATACTGCCACCTTGTGGTCAAAGATTAACTTGCAAATAAAGGTCTAGACCTTCATTGGGGTTGGTTGAAGGAGTCCAATAGTTAGGAGGCGTGAAGATAGGAATAGCCATGTGGAAAGTGGGTGCATTTTCTGAAAAAAAAAAAAAAAAAGTCAGTGGATTTCTTCAAGCTTCTCCTCTTCCTTTTAATGCATTTCTTTCTTCCTTCACATTCTCCTTAAAGTCATGAGAGCTGGTCTTAGGTGTGGTATAGTTCAAGGCAGAATCTCCTTTGATCCTCTCACTACCCTATTCAGAAAGGAGAGTTCTTTCCTTCCCTTGAGGTCCCCATGAGAACATTTTGGGAAATTTTCTTAAGGTGAAGGCATCAGAATGATGACGGTAGAGGTGGAGATCCTAGTGTCTATCCTGGCTCAATACTCCCCTGCTCTGTGGTGTGGGGCAAGTTAGTGAACCTCCGCCTGCCTCAGCTTCTTCATCCATAAAATGTGAACTGCTATATTTCTAAAGTACTCCATCTGTGTTCTTTGTAGCTCTTTTCTGGCAAAATCATTCCTTACTCAATGAGCATTATTGTATTCTCTCACTTCAAGTACTCAGCAACGTTTGGCAGCTTTGCTCCTGGGAACTACCTCCTGTTGGTGCACAAGGTCCTGTGGCCTTACCCTGACATCCTCGTAAGGTGTGGGAGTCAGGTGGGGCGGTCCCTTCTGTCTCTGCCATCACCTGGTCAGGACCAAGGTTGTGACTGGTTCTTCAATACCCAGTTGAGGCAACTCACCTATCTGGGTAAGTATAATTGGATGAGAATATTGAGGGCACGAAGTCGGAAGCCACTGTTCACTCTTGAATTCCAAACATTTGTACTGTGAAGGGATGAGGACCTGGAGGGGAGAGCTGTGTGTTACAGTTAAATGCTTGGACTCTGAAATCAGACTGCCTGGGCAGTTGTCCTGAGTTCCTTGTCCCTCTCCCTTGTGCCTAGTCCTATGTCACCTGAGCCTGATCTACTCTTGAGCCCTGTGACTATGAAATTTTAATAGCACTAGAAAGGAGAATATGGTAATTCCCTGGTATTGCTGTCTTTGCCAAATGGATTACTATATATTTTATTTGCACTGAATTGTACCATTCAAATTTTATTTCTGACTTGATCAACCATAAATGTAACCTAAAACTATAAAAACTCAGGGTGGACAGAGATCCTTGAGACTGTTTTTACTTCTAGAGCTGAATGCAGCCATTAAGTAAGAGCAAAGAGGTGTCATTAACTATGACCGTTTACTTGGTATATATTCTAGAACCAAATTTTAATTTCAAGTTGTTCTCCTTCTATTACTTAGCATGTCTTGTCCATTGGTCCGATTTTGTTCATGAACTGCAAACTGACTTAAATGGCCACATGAGCCAAGCATGGTAAAGGAATATTTGTGGCATAATGAAAAAAAATCAAGTCATGCAGCTACAGATTTTCTTCCCCTTTTTTTATCATTATTTATTGAATTAATAGCAAATTATACTCATACTATTTATACGCATATATATGGTAGAAATGCATATCTGTGTAAGTATGTATATTTATATATAGATGTACGTCTGTATGTATTTATGAGCATCTATATGATATAGATGCATTTTTCAGTATAAAACATTTTTATTAGGTAGATAGCCTTTATTAATTGAAATCATTCTTTGTATCAGAATACCCTAGTATCTCCACCTTTAGATAAGAGGAGTTGGAAAAGGACCAGGAAATCACAGAGGGCTGGTTAGATGTTTAATGAGCATGGAGACCCTTGTTCCTTAAGACGATTCCCAGTGCTCCATGTACTGGCTTCTGAGGTCATTTGTGCCTCCGGTATCCTCTGAGTGAATGGGGTAGGTAGGTGGCTAGAGCCACTTCTGTCCTCATTCCTGGGCTGGTACAGTGAGGATATGATGATTCAGGGGAAACTGAGGCTTGCGCTGCTCCTCTTTGGTGGTGTCCCATGCAATTGTGTTGGACTGGGTAGATTTGGTTCTGATTTCGGATATCTTCTGTGTCAAGTTTACAACATCGCTGGGAAGGCTTATAATGCCATTTGGCAGTGAGGTAGTTGGCAATGGGTACCCCAAGAGGACCCCAAGCCATAGAGTTCTAGCTCTCTGCCCTGCATTTTACATTGATTAGTTTGTTACTTTCACTTAATTGTTTTGTTTTTTTTTTGGACCGTGTGACTTTATAGGTCTGCGATTGGGGTAATTTACATAAAATAAGAAGAGAGACATAAGTAGAGACCTCACAGTCTATGTGGACATATTCCTGAGATAAAAAAAAAAAAATGTAGGGAGAGTCGTGTATACAGAAGTTTCATTGTTATCGTAGGGAGACTGCTTGACCTGTTTCAGGGCCATTGAATTTCCTGCCTGACTTTCAGGTGTGGGGAATGGAGAGACCCTGTTCCTATTCCTGGCTGGCTTTTCGTTCAGAGTACTGCTTCACTGACAATTGGCTGTGTTTCCTTAATTTGTTGACCACTTCTAAGTGGACCGTCTTTTTTGTATTGTTTATTTGCAACCTTACCACATCCCCCAGGATAGGAAGTTTCAAACAAAATCACAAATATCTTTGTTTCCTCCATTTGGCTACTTTGTGTGTGATTGAAGATACCTGACTAATCTTAGATCCAGCTGAGAAGGGAAAAAAAAATCAGAACCCAGGCATTCTAGCTCCTGGCCCTGGATCTCCCCACTAGAGTGTGCTGCCCACTAAATAATCATTGATCACTGACCAAATAGGGTGTGTGTGTGGGGGGGTGCTAGGCAGCTTTGTGGGAGAAAACTCACTGATCCCTAGTGACAAAGAAAAAAATCCTATACATATAATATGTTTTGAGAGTATTCCTCTTCTCTACCAAGGCAAGTTTTGTCTTTTTTTTTTTTTAAGCAAATATCTTTATGGGATGCAGGTTCTTTGGAAAGCTCGTGGCCAGAGCTTAGGGTTTAGGGTTTTAATCAGTGGCTGGCTGGCTATTTCACCTGGGGCATGGAATTATAAATGCTCCATGCCTCAATGGCTTCATCTCTACAACGAGATTAAGAATACCTACTTATATCTTGGAATTGTGGTACAAAGCACCCAGATATCTTTAAATGTGATTAGTATGCCCTGTTACTTTACTACACATTTTCTCAGTAGATTATTTCTCTAGATTTGTTCTTTTCTCCCCCAGAAGATGAACAATGTCACATGCCTTGAACTAAGCGTACACATCACAACCTTTCCGAAAGGGTCCCATTCTATTTTTCTTGACTAGATTTTGTAGGATAACCGAGATTCATGATAACATGACATATATGATATATGGTTTCCATGATTGAAATGTAATACCACTTAAGCAATTGTTATCCACAGAATAAGATCACCTCGCTCATTTAAAAATATCTTTTAAGGAGATTGGTTCAGGTTGCCTTTGTAAAGCCCCTGAGAATTTTGCCCAAGAAGCCACTTGCAGAAGAGACCACAGCGAAGGACTCAGGCGCTACAGCTTGTGTTAGGACCCAGGAGGAGCAGTGTTTGATGTGAGAAATGATTACGAGTGGCAGTTCCAAACTGTAACTTCTACGCCACGCTTGGGAATGGGCAAGACTGCAGGACAAGTGTTCTTTTATATTTTCCGAGTCGGAGTCAAATCCAGCAAGCCCATTTTTCCGTTCAGGCGATTTGATTAACGGGTAACTCCTGCCTCTGCCTTCCCCACCGCCTCTTTCCCTGCTGTTCTCTTTTCCAGGGATGTTTCAGTTCATGGTTAACTATTTTTATTTTTTAGTTACATTAACGCTATGAAATAATTAGTCAGCTAATTAATCTGGTTTACAAGCTTTGTGGGATTCTTCAGCTGTCAGTCAGGCCCAGGCCTGAGGCCTACATCTAGTCTCAGCTCTCTTGCCCGTGTGATTCCCGTTGCCATGGCTACTGGCCACATCTGCTGACACCCCACTCTCTATTTATTGCTTAATTAAGAATTTCACGCTCAGCCCTTATCTGCCTCTAAGAACAAGCGCACACTGTTAAGAAATTCCAAATTTAGGCCCAGGCACAAGGAAAGCCTTTCTTGCAGGCTTGGCTGGATGGAGCCTCTCTAACGATCTTCTCAGCATCCCAGCCGCCACCCTTCAATCAAAAATCATTAAATGGGGCAGAGATAATGACCATGTAGCATATCAAAAGAAGGATGTTTGCTTCGTCCAAAGGAGGAAAAGCTGCTAGGCCCCATGCGCAGCTCCACTTCAAAGGGAGATGAGACCCCCTCATCACTGGGGCCTGATAAAGCCTCATTTGTTCTGGGCTTGACTTATGAAAAAGGTCTGGTGTGTCGGGGTCCCGTCTCACAGACGCAGGATCCCCCCACCTCTTGCCTCCACCTCCACCAGCCCCCTCCCTGGCCTTCCGCACGCACGCTCGTGTGTCAGCACTCCGGCAGCTGGGTCCCCCAAAGCATCAGGCGGAGCGTATAATCACTGACTCTCCCCTCACAATGGCCACTTGTAGGGGGGTGGCCGGGAGGAGGTCTTCATCACAATAGGAACACAATTATTGCAGCTGCTAGGGAGGGCTCTGCTCCTTCCTGTACGAAGATAATAGGACTTGCCCAAAACAGGAGGAGACGGTTGGGGGGAAGGGGAGGTGACAGGGGTTGGTGGGGGTGGAGGAAACAATCTTGAGTTGATTATTCATATTCTGACTCTTGGAAGCCCGATGCGGAGCCAGTGGGGTTCCAGCAGCTGCTGGTGCACAGTCCTCTCCTAATAATTGTCCATTCTGTCAGGGGTCAACTTACTTTTGACCCTGTCCTTTCATATCGGGAAAAGGCTCTTGAGGGCAAACTGTTGGGTTGTGGCAGGGTGCATTAAACACCCACAGCCCCTTCCCCTTGCTTTCTCCTACACCCAACCAGCAGCCGGTGATAAATTCGCGTCAGATGCTGGGCCATTCACGGTTGCCCTCCCGGGTTCACACAGCCCCGCGCGCGCACTGGAGCGGCGGCCGAGCCGGGATATTGTGTGAGGCGGCAGCTGAGCGAGCGCCTGCGAGGCGCAGAGGCTCCTGCCTACCACCTTCTTCTGCTCTGACTGAAAAAGAGAAAAAAAGACATGTCTAGCCAGGCCGGCCAGTGACTGTCTCCAAATGGCGCCCCTCGCCAAGATAAAGGCAGGCTGTTTGGCAAGAAGCCGGGGCCCTTCTCCATGAGGGCAAGAGGGCTGCAGATAGAAAGACAGATGGACTTCATTGTCCGCACCCGTTGCCCTGAAGAAGTCAAGTCACGTCACACAGAAGGCTCAGAAAAGATGCTGTTAACCTGGGAGAGCCCGAAAACAAGGAGTGCTTTCCTGAGTTTGCGGCCAGGAGCTCAAGGGTACTGCCTGGGTTTCTCTTTTCTCAAAAGCGCTCAGGGCACAGGGACGGAGCAGGCTGCTGCCTCCGTCCTTCTGTTGTTCAGCTGGTCCAGAAGCCCCATCAGCAACTCGGGAAGGAATTCTGTTAGCGTCTGTGGAGGAGAGAGGACTCAGCCGGCTGCCCGGAGCATTTTGGGAGGGTTTTATAAGCAGAGCAGAATCCTAATCCTCGGAAACTGCTGCCATTCCCATGGTGAGGCCCTCTAAGGCAATCCATAGCATTCTAGTTAATAAATTAATTTACATTCTTCTAGAAAACTCATTCCCCAAAGATCCCCAAGGATTTCTGCCAGTAATATAGAGGATTGACTTTGGGGAACTGCGCTAACCTTTATGGCAAACGTATAGAGAATGGAACAGGAGCTGGTGATGGGAGAAGGACTTTTGCCTCTTGGTTGCAAGCAACTTGTCTCCCGCAAGGAAAAGGAAGAAAATAAATGAGAAAAGGAAAGAAAGAAGGAGGGAAAACTAAGCAGTCAGGATCAAATATTTTTTCTAGGAAGCCCTCCGCTTAAGGAGCTAATTCCCTTTTTTTTTTTTTTTTAAGATTTTATTTATTTATTTGTCAGAGAGAGAGACAGGAAGAGAGGGAACACAAGCAGGGGGAGTGGGAGAGGGAGAAGCAGGCTTCCCGCCGAGCAGGGAGCCCGATGCGGGGCTCGATCCCAGAACCCTGGGATCATGACCTGAGCCAAAGGTAGAATCTCAACGACTGAGCCACCCAGGCGCCCCTTAAGGAGCTAATTTCTTAGCGATGCTGATGGCAGACCCTAGTTCATGCAGAGCGTAGGTGGTATAACCAGCATTCAAACTCAGCTTTTCTGACCCTAGGTCAGTACTTTTTCTAGTATACTGGTGTTTTGGTTTTTTTAAATCCAAACTTATGTATATACCCTTGTAAACCAATTCTTCTTCCTTCTATTTAGAGGAAAACCTTGGGCTTATTGAAGGTTCTGTGCTTCCTGAACTTTAGATATTTGAATACCAACTTTACCCTTTGTCACACCCTATGCCTCCTGTTCTATTATTTACCTAAGATTTTTATTAAATCAATTCCCACGCCATCTTATTTTTAAAACCTAACCTCTTTTTAAGCAATAATATCCATAAAATCATGGGTTTAATGACCTAATTGCTTTTTCTAAAATACATTAGCATCCATAGCTATGAAAATAAATCATTAGTGCTACTAAAATCATCACCTCACAGTTTATATGTTGGGCCTATAATGTGGTCTGCAAGGTTTTGGTATAATTGGTGAAAAGTAAGAAGTGTGAGCCAGGGATCTCTTTTTTATCTGGGTCTCTTTCCTTGCTTGCTAAGAACACCTGTTGTTGAGAACAAACCACACTCTTTTTTGTTTGTTTGTTTTTACCCAGGGACATTTATTTATTTATTTATTTTATTATGTTCAGTTAGCCACCATACAGTACATCATTAGTTTTTGATGTAGTGTTCCATGATTCCTTGTTTGCGTATAACACCCAGTGCTCCATGCAAAACGTGCCCTCCTTAATACCCATCACCTGGCTACCCCAGCCCCCCAAACTCCCACCCTCTGAAACCCTCAGTTTGTTTCCCGGAGTCCAGAGTCTCTCATGGTTTGTCTCCCTCTCTGATTTCCCCCTCTTCAGTTTTCCCTCCCTTCCCCTACGGTCCTCCGTGCTATATTCCTTATGTTCCACATATGAGGGAAAATGTTAAGTCAAATAAGTCAAACAGAGAATTGTCTCTCTCTGTTTGACTTATTTGACTTAACATAATCCCCTCCAGTTCCATCCATGTCTATGTGAGTGGTGGGTATTCATCCTTTCTGATGGCTGAGTAATATTCCATTAACAAACCACATTCTTTTTTTTTTTTTTAATTTTATTTATTTATTTGAGAGAGAGAGAATGAGAAAGAGAGAACACATGAGAGGGGATAGGGTCAGAGGACGAAGCAGACTCCCTGCCGAGCAGGGAGCTCGATGCGGGACTCGATCCAGGGACTCCAGGCTCATGACCTGAGCCGAAGGCAGTCGCTTAACCAACTGAGCCACCCAGGCGCCCAAACCACATTCTTGAGAGAAGTTGTAAAATTCCTCAATTTGGGGCTTTTTAAATGTGCCTCATGGACAAACAACTGGAATGCTAACCGTTGGAATTTCTGGTTCTGTCGATCTGCACAAATGCCCCATTTTTCACAGGAAGTACAAGTGTGGCAAATATCCCTGAGTCAGAATAACAATTGTTATTGTTTTCTGAGTTAATTAAGAAGGTTTAATTGAACTAACTCTCAGGACTGAAGTTGATGTAGATATATCCATCAGTGCCTTGAGTAAGTTCTCTTATTCTCACACCTCAGAAAACATTTATACCCTTCCATGATTGAATGTTAGTGGGGATAATGGAAGACTCAGAGGTGATCACAGGATTTTCATGTATTGTTTCTGTGAAGGACTTTGAAAGATCCTGCATTATGAGGGCCAAGCTGGTTCTGTGGCTGCCCCTGAGAAGCTGGACTCAGACAGAAGTATGGTCCTGTGAATCAAGCATTAGCTGCCCAGGGACCAGCTGACAAGTAATGCTCAATGGCTAAGTGAAAAAGGCTAATTTCTGGGGAGTGAGGTCAAGTTCACTGAACAAGGAAAGAGAGACAGAGCAGGAATGTACAGGTGTGCGAGACAGATCTGAGAGAAGAGGTAGTCGTAGAAGATAGGGCAAGGTAAGCTGCAATGCAGAGAGAGAGGACCAAAGCCAACAGCTGGCTCATGAAGACAGAGCTGGAGCCTGGGTCCAGGGCAGACAGAGACCAAGAGAGAAGGCGTGCATCAGGGAGAGAATGGGTGAAATCTGCAGACAGAGATTGCGGTCACTGTTTCAGATTCTCTCCATGTGTAGTCAATGGCTGACTCACACTATATAAATGTGAATTGAATGAGAGGTCCAAATATGTGCTAAACCTCAATGGTGAAGTACAAATGGGAATTTGTATGAAGAATGAAATAGGAAAGGAGTCAAGGCCCATTAAGATGCCACTTTTTTTTTTTTAAATATAGCTAGATACTTAATTCTCCCTTCAAAATTGCAAGAGAGAATGGGACCTACTCAAGGAGAGAACTAATTTTTGTCTATCCTAGTGCCCTAGTGAAGACAAAACTTGCCGGGCACGATACCAAATTCTGGAAGACCCTAGTATCATGTTTAGCTGAGTAACTCTTTCCTCCTCAGCACATTTCGTGCTTTCTTCTAGATCTCTGCGTTTATAGCAACCTTACATCATATAGCACCCATCAGAATAATTTGACTATAATTGACCCAATGGCTTCTTTTCTTTTTGAGGACAGACCAGATATTCTTACAACCTGGGAAGGATCAACTGCAATGAGGGTCCATTTATAAACAAAGTAGATTAAACACTCTCATATTACAAATACACACTCAGAAATCATAAGCACTGAGAAGACATATGTATAATATCACAGCTTGTGTAAGGCTTTTAAACTCTTCCTGAGTCAGTACCTTTATTCTCAAACAATTTTCATCCCTCTTTGTGTTTGTCCAAATTGGAAACGACGTGTAACATTTACAGTTTTTTATAGAGTCAAAGCACTTAGCAAACTTTAGAAGATCTGGTTAAGTTGCTTCCAACTCTGAATACTATGACTCATCATGATTAGGTACAGCTGTAAAAAAAGAGTAAAAAGAGTCGAAGCATATTTCTTGGGTTTTGTTGTCTGGCTGCTAGAATAATGAGCATGCCATAGTCGCAGTATATGTAACGACTAGCATTTCTGTGCCAAGCACTGTGCTAAATATGTTATAGGGATTATCTCATCTTTTCTTCCCAATCATGCTCTGAGGTAGATAGGACGACTATTTCCACTTTTCACAGGAAGGAAGTGAGTTTCAGAAATGATGAAGAACTTGTTGGTTCCCCACATCAAGGAACTGGAAGACCCAGGATTCAAACCCAGGCTGTTGGACTTCATTCAGCGGCCACACTCTTCCCCATGATTCTCTATGGCTCCACTCTCAGGGTGTAGAAATGGTGTTTGGGAAGAATAACCCTCTGACCTGCACTCATGTCTCAGAACCAGCCTGCAGAGGGCCATGTACAAGTGGTGGGTGAAGGAAATCAGACTTTTTCAGTCTTTACTACTTTTGGTAACTTTTCTTCATTTCTTTGGATACTGAAACTACTCCTTTTCTCAGATTGAATGGTATTCTCACACCTGCTTTAATAAAAGGAGCGATAGCTTTTCAATGTATGTTTTGGGGAAGAGGCTCCCCAAGAGGTAAGAAACATTTATGCATGTGTAGAGGCTGAACAAGATCAGTGGCCATACAGTTCAGAAGCCATCCGTGTAGAGCTGCAGACGTGAAAGCACCCCGAGCAGGAAGCCTTGGCTGACCAAGAACAGAGCCTGGGTGAAGTGACTTCCTGAATGGAAGGGCAAGTGGAACAGTCTATCATGGGGGTTGGATGTGGTGGGGTTTAGCCTTTTCAGTCTCTGGGTTAATAATCACCATGATGGCTACAATGCATGATGCATTACAAAATGACTACAGTGGTTTTGAAAAAGACTTTTTCATGTGTAACTTTACTTTTTTACTCTCTTTACTCGTGTGGCTCTGTCTTAAGGAAGAGGGCACAGATGTAGTGAAGTCTACCATTACTTGGAAGCTGCTTTTAACAAGGATGATTTATATAAAATCTTTAAATGAACTAATAACCCTTTCCAAATGATTCCTGGAATTTTTTCTAATTTGCCTTCTTTAGAATTTGATTCTATTACAACACTTAATTCCTTCCTCATATGGAAGAGTGCTCTGTTGTTACGGCCTTTTGCATGTTTTTAGATGTCATCTTGTCCATATTCTCTTTTGTTTTTTTTTCCAGTTGAGCCTATTTTATTATTTTCTCTTTTGGTTCCTTTAAAAGGGTTCTTTCCTGCCTCTGTTTGCTCAATTGGTTGAAATTGTCAGTTAAGTACTGGGTATTCAGAGTAGAGCCCTATAAATTTAGGATTTCTAGATTAGTTCATGAATAATATCTACATGTCCGGCAATGTCTGGTGTCCTAAGGTACATGAGAAAAGTCCCTCCCTCCAAGATTTAGAAACAGAGCTCATGACTGATGCAATCTGAAATTTACCACAGTTGATGCTTGATAAATACTTGCTAAATTGAGAGCAAGCTTGGGATAAATATCACCAATATCAGTTATGAGCACAAATGGGTAAATTAGACATTATAGAAAAAAAGAGAGATGAAATGCTGGGCTGATGGCATATTTATTTATTTACTTAAGATAAAAAAGTGGGTAAAATATGCAACAGGATAGAGAAACAATGTAAGTGAAGCCTCAGAAGTAGTGATAAAGTAGAGCACATAGAGAACATGTTGGTCATTGTACCTGGTCTCAAAATATGTACAGTGTAAAGGAAAGCCACTTTTTATAATGGGAAAGTGAGAGTAATTATCAAAATAAGAAGAGAGGAATAGGAGAGTTCTCATCATAGATCCCTTTGGGGATTATAATAATAATAATAATTATTATTATTATTGTTATTTTGTAATATTTTGAAGCTCATGCTTTGTAATTAGAAAAAAAAAAATGATCCTCGGTCTACTCCATCTTGTGATGAAGGAAAAGGTTTAGGGTTCCATGGAAAGGCAAATGGAGAGCATGAGTTTGACCAAGTCCTCAAGGCTCCAGCCTTTGACAGCATTGGGCCCTCCAGTGGTGGGAGGTGTTGGCTCACATGACATCTGATAAGGCAGAAAGGTAATTAACCAATAAGAGACAAGGTGTTACTGAAAAGTGGAGTTGGCACACCTGATTACTAATTAATCAGGCGTGAGAGCACCTTGTAGATGCATTCACTCTTTAATTATAGCAGCCTCTCTTGGCAAAGGAGCATATGTTCTCAGCTTAATCTCCTGGTTTATACTGACATCAAATTGTCATTATCAGAAAGAATCAGGCCTTTTGATTATTTCCACTAATTTATTGAACACTTAAAATTAATGAACCCCAGGCCTTTTAAATGTGCTGAGTTGGTTTGGAAGATGGAGGAGAAAGGGGGGTAGAAAAAAAGCCTTCATTAAAAGGACAATTTGTTTGGATAAAGGTAAAGCAAATATATTTCATGGGTGATCTGAACTCTATTGAAAAACACATGAATTCTAAAAGCTAAGCCTCCAAAATGATGGAGAGGAAATAGGATAAGAGGTGTGCCCTGCTGACCAATGTTGGCCTCCAAATAACATATGGCTAAAGGGTTTCCTCCCCGCCTAATTATTTATGTGCCAATTCTCTTGGCGACCTCACTGCAATTAAGTTTAATCAAATAAAAGCAATCAAAATTAAATGTTGGAAATCAATTGTTAGACTAACTAACAAGGAGTTCATTTTTTTTTTTAATTTTGAAAATTTAGTTAGGTTGGGGGGAATTTAGCATAAGGCCATCTTTATCACATAAGAATATCTTCTGTATTAAGATGCTCTTTGCATCACATCCAAGTTGTGGCTTTTTGCATTCAGTTTCAGGTGAAGGCCACGTTCAAGTGACTCTTCAGGTGAAGGAAGGTGTGCCCCCAACTATTTCAGGTGAGTATTAACCTACCCACCAAATAGTGGTGCCTGGTACAGTAGAATGTCCTCCAATAACAGTTCTATAAATTGCTTGCATCAAATTGTTCATAAGCAGGTAGGCATCAGCCCTAATGCTATCATGCCTAACGACTCCCTATTGTGTCACCCTGATAGCTGAAATACATGTCTGCATTTCAAAGAAAGATATAAGAAGGGTGTATTTCAAAACGTTGGAAAGTAGAGAATTAAAACATGTAAATAAGCACATTTCATAAATTATGGACCATATGTGCACACAAGAGTCCAGATCTGCAGATGGGCCATTAGGCCTCTACCAATTGGAAAGAAAAATTCAGGGTATCTCAAAACTTTAATTGTTCCCAGTGATTTCAGGACATCAGGGTAAACAAACCCTTCCCAAAAGTCAGATGGTTCTGTGAAATCTCTCTAACTCATAAAAGCCAAATTCTCAAAGACTAAAAGACTCCTAGGCACCTTCTAATGCATTTCATTGTTTGTTTTTGTTTATCCTAGGCCAGTTTAACTATGCATTTGCATTAGGGACAAATCTTTTCAAAGGCCAAGTTTTCCTTTGATTTCCAGTGGCATTTTTGTGTTATGTCAGAGCAGAGCCCATGCTAATCAGAAAATGATCTAACTGCTCCATTTAAATTAATAAATAAATGAAGAAAATGTACTAGCCTAAAACTATAAACTAGATATACCGATGGCTACTACTCCATGCTTATTGGACTGGGAAGAATGTGGTTCTTTGTTTTCATAACTGTTTCTGGGCTACCATAGCATTTTGTTCTTTATGTCCCCTGTCCTTTATCCCTCCTTTCCTTCAGGTGGCTCACGATGCATTATTTATTGAGGGCCTCTTGTGCAAGATGCAGGAGGATACAATGATGAGCAATGATGTTTGACTCCATGGGGTCTTATGGTCACATGGGGATGTCAGTTAAACGACTAACTAATCAATGGATAAATCTCTTTTAAAATAACAGTGGCCAAGAAAAGTATCTTGCAATTCTCTCTTTGACAGTTCTGTGTTCAAATTTTCAATTGGTTGGGTCAGTTGCCATTTGTAGAGGACATATCTATTGGGGGTTGTTCTCATGCCAGGTCCCCTCAGAGGATACTGGACTATTTATGGGTGGCCATACCTCATTCAATCAGCTATATAGTCAGGGTGCCATGCCACTCAGACTTAGTAGGAAGATTTTGTATTAAGGACTTGTTGGAAGGAGACTGTCGGTGGCCAGGCTCCTGGGCTTGTTAGCAGGTGTCAGTTTAACTGGAAGATGTTTCATTTGGCCTATCAATTACAACATGCTAAATAAATAGAAAGATTCATAGAGTTATAGAATATTAATGAGGGAAAGAACCTCACAGGCTATCCTATCCAATTGCCCCACTTTACAAATAAGGGAACGGAAGCCTAGAGATTGAATAGTTTACTTAGTCACACCTAGTCAGTGGTTGAACTTGGATGAGAGCTCAGGTTACTCAACTCAGTCCAGTGTTCGTTCTGCTATGCCATATAAACTCTAAGATGTTTAAAGTACCTTTTTTTGGCATATATTAATTTATGACTTCAATTAAAATTAATTGTATATAGTCAGTTTTCCTAGCCAATATAATTTGCAAGAGAAAACAATCTTAAACACAGGGAGTTACAGAATTTATACATTACCATTCATCAGAAAGAAATTTCAAATACTAAGATACTTCTAAGACATTCCCTGGTTCTCATGATGGGGGGTAGATGTGCTAATGTCAAAATTTAAATATGAGTGTGTATTTTGATTAATGAAAAGTTCTATGAAAAATAGTAAAATTATTACAGTATCAAAAATTCTTTGACAAAACAACAATGGAATGATTAATGGAGTTCTTTTTTTTTTTTTTTAAAGATTTTATTTACTTATTTGACAGAGAGACAGCAAGAGAGAGAACACAAGCAGGGGGGGTGGGAGAGGGAGAAGCAGGCCTCCTGCTGAGCAGGGAGCCCGATGTGGGGCTCGATCCCAGGACCCTGGGATCATGACCTGAGCTGAAGGCAGACGCTTAACAACTGAGCCACCCAGGCGCCCCAATTAATGGAGTTCTATCTATATGTTAATCCACTCTGAGATTCAATATGAATATATAATGCAGATGAGACATTTTGGGTTAGGGTGTTCTGCTGCAGAGAGTCTCCTAGCTGACTCACTTGTAGGTTTATTCTGAGTGTACAAGATTGTGCGGGACACTGTAGAGAAATGCGGACAGGAAACTCCAGAACCAGCAGAAATTAGGGTGTATATGGGCCAATGCTGAGGAGAGACAGGGGAGGTGGTGGTGATGTAAGTTGTTGTATGGATGCTTAGTGGGTTTGTGGTGAGGATTTATGCTAATTAGAGTCAAGAGGATATCCAGGTTTCTGAACACCCCAGTGCAGGTCGTTCATGTTCTTCCAACACTGTGGCCTTACTCATTTCCTCTCAATGGGCATAATGCTTTATAAAAAATAAGAGAGGGGAAAATGGGCAAAGCAACCCACTTTTGGGGGGAAGAGAAAAATATTTCTGAAGAGCCTTTATCTTGATGACATTGTCTTTTCAGTGGGGGCTAACTGGAAATATCGTGCATAGTCATATGGGACTATGATGATCAGATATTCTCTGAAATTGGCCATCCTTTCCCCATAGATCTAAGTTTATTTCCTTTCCTCAGGTTTCTGAGAATCTGTCAGCGCTCCTTCTTTTTAAAGTCAACTCATCCCTTTCAGCATCTTCTGAACTTTGTCCCATCGGTAAATGATTCGGTCTTGTGTAGTTAACTTCTCCTTTACTGGTTCCTTCTGGTCAGTGCCTCTCAATTAAAACAAAACAAAACAAAATTCTAAATACTGAGTCTTCCTCTAGCTGGTATCTCTGTTACAAACTTCTCAAAAGACTAGTCTCTTGATGCAGAGCCATAAAAAGCTGGGCAGATGAAGGATCAAGGTGGAGAGGGCAATATTTGGCTCAGATCTCAAGTTGGAGACCATCTTAAACCGTAGCTGTTGCTGAATGACAGACTTGTAGAGGAAAGCAAGGTGAGGCTTCCTCACAAATGCTGGTCCTGATCAAAATTCATGGAATCCGATTTCAAGCTAAAACTCATTTATCTAAAGATTGGGAAGACAGATCAAAGCCTGAGCGTCTCAAATCCTAAAGCTGTTCGTTCCTCGGTGAGCTTTTGGGACGATCTGACCCAGTGTGTTCCCTTCCTCACCTCCGGTGCATTTCTCAATCCACTGTAAGCCATGCTGCTTACCACCTCACCACACCACTGGAGCCGCTCTCACCGGGATCATCCATGCTCTGGTTGCCGAATTCAGCAGTCACTTCTTACTCACTCTCTTATCAGAACTCTGCTGTTAACAAGATCGCTTCTGCCCTCCGGACATGCTCTATTTCTTGGGCTTCCAAGACATGCCTCTCTCCTGATTCTCCTTGCAGGTCTCTGTTTCTTTAACTCTTGTAGGCTTCTTCTTCTCTCCCCACTTTCTATATTAGTAATAGCCAGACAGAAGCCTGATATTAACTATAGGAGTCTGATAACTTTGCAAGAGACTGAAATGTGTTTTCTTTTCCATGAAGTCTTCTTATCTTAAGGCAGAATGGTATAGAATGACCAAAGTTGTTCATAATAACAACTCTTAGAATAGTTACTTTAAGATTTAGTTTGTTCAATTAAAGACAGTTTCAGCCCTCTTATAAATAAGAGTGAAGATCTCAAAGTGAAGAATCTGTTTCCAACATCTATGATATAAAGAGTTTCAGAAGCCTGGTATGTGGTTTTAAAGAGCCTGGTCATTGCCCTTTTGAAATATCACTGGAAATAAAGCATCAGAATATCTCTTTCTGGCCTTTGTGGTACTACTTAGTGGCCATTTCAACAGAGCCCCCACCCTACCCCCACCTGCATATTTAGAGTATAGTGCTGGAAAGGAGGCAAAATTGGGAGGAAACTAGGTATTATAGTCTTGGTGTTTATAAAATATTTATAAAGCCTCTTTCTGAGTGAAGTTTGTGCCAAGCCCATGCCTGATTCCCATGGTGTGGGGTCTATTTTGTGCTAATTAAATTGCCTAGGATTTCTACTTGACCACAATCTATATACTTTTCATTCATCCTAGGGCTCTAATGAGACCATGATTACGAGGGAGTTGGGTTCCCGTAGACAGAGTAACTGGGTGTCCCTCAAGGTTCTGACCTCAGGCATTTTATCTTTTCACATTGTAATCCTCCAGAGCTATCACAACCATCCTTAGAGTTTCAAATACGACCGCAAAATCCATCTTCTTGACTCAGCTCTCTCCCACTCTTCAGATTCATATCCAATCCCTCCTGGCTGTGTATCTCCACTTGGAGGTCTTTTCGAAGACACCCCAAACTCTTTATGGCTCAAACGGAATTCATCGATGTCCGTCTTAATGGACATCTCTGCCCATTACCACCTATGCTGGAAGTCCAGGGGTCATCTTTGGATCTTCCATCTTTGTTACCCATCACACCTGGATCTCTGATTATTTCTCCAACCTCATCACTTGCCTCCTCCCAGCTCTGTGGCTCAGCAACACCAAACTGCTTAGAGACCCTCCACTTAATCTCTTATCTCTTGCCGTTACATGATCATCCTTCTGTCTGGAGTGCAAACCCTCACCACAATCCCCTTTACCTTTATAGCTCCTAAGCCTTTAAAATGCAGCTCAGATGCTCCCTCTCCAGGACGCCTCCCCTGGCAAGGTCTCACTTCCTCTCCTTGTGGGATACCATTAAAGATAATTCCCTTTATATGTGCAATGGTGAGTGCTGTGAATTGTGTAAGACTGACGAATCACAGACCTGTACCTCTGAAATAAATAATACATTATATGTTAAAAAAAAAAGAAGATAGTAGGAAGGGAAAAATGAAGAGAGGGAAATCGGAGGGGAGGACGAATCATGAGAGACTATGATCTCTGAGAAACAAACTGAGGGTTCTAGAGGGGAGGGGGGTGGGGGGATGGGTTAGCTCGGTGATAGGTATTAAAGAGGGCACGTACTGAATGGAGCACTGGGTGTTATACGCAAACAATGAATCATGGAACACTACATCAAAAACTAATGATGTAATGTATGGTGACTAACATAATAAAATAAAATTAAAAAAAAAGAGAGAACTCCCTTTAGAGTTCTATCCTCCCAATATTTATTTATACAACTTACACAACAGTGTTAGCTCCTTTCAGGCTAGAATGACATTTTATTCCTTTTTATATCCCTACTTTTTAGGAGATTTTGGGAGAGAAGGCACTCATTATTTGTGCTTGTAAGATTACTATAATGGATGAGATTCTGCACCCCTCCCCAAACATGTGAGATCCCCCATCATTTGAGCTCTTGAAACTCTAAGAACATCTGGAGTCATCTGTGAATCTTTTCATCCTCTTTTTAGAGACCCTTTCTGCCCTCAGTCTCTGCACTAGGGATCACACTCCAGAAAAGAACATGTGGCTACAGTTCAACATGGTGTTGTGTGTGATGGATACTGTGCTGTCCCCACTGGAAATTATTAGATTTATGGTATAATTCCTGATGAAGAGGCCAGTGGGATCATTGAAAAGAAAATACCACTTGATCATCAGTGGCAGAATCAATAAAAACCAGTTGGAACATATGAACTGTATGTAAATTACTTCAGTGAGAGGTGTCCAGGTTATTATCTTGCCTTTAATACACATTAAGAGCTATGAGAAGATTATACTTTTTGACTCAGTGATCCCATTGCTAAGATTCTATTTTAAGAAGAAATCATTGTTACTGGCATATTTGTATGGAGATATTTAACACTGCATTACTTATAATTTTAGAAGAGAGTGGAAAGATCCTAAGTACCAAACATTAAGGATTGAGTAAATGATAGACTTTTTATATGATAGAATATTATGTAGCCACTAAAATTATGTTGACAAGGAGTTTTAATGACATTAGGAAATGCATATCAAAATGGCTAAGCCAAGTAGAAAAAGAAGTGAATATAAAATTGCATATATGATGTAATCTCAATTATATAAAAATGCTGAGAAATTCTGGAAGGAAATGCAAATAAAAGATTAATGACAGTTATCTGTAGGTAGTGAGATTATAGGCCATTATTATTATTTTTCTTTTTTTTTTTTTAAAGATTTTATTTATTTATTTGACAGAGAGATAGAGAGAGAGCACAAGTAGGTAGAGAGGCAGGCAGAGGGAGAGGGAGAAGCAGGCTCTCCACTGAGCAGGGAGCCCGACGTGGGGCTTGATCCCAGGACCCTGGGATCATGACCTGAGCCAAAGGCAGATGCTTAATGATTGAGCCACCCAGGTGCCCCTATTTTTCTTTCTATATTTGCATTTTTCAAATATTCCATGATAAGCATATGTCATATCAGGCAAAGCACAAATGTGTAATAACAAAAGTAGAATATATTTTCCCTAGAAGTAGAGGTAACTGAAGGATTGAATAATTACTTGCTTTACACTGATAACATGATTTTTAAAAGGTTATAAAATATCAAAAGGCAGCTACCTTGGGAGGTAAAAATATTATCAATATCCTAAAATAAAGATAGAATTTGCAAGTTATTATAGTGAATCAGATTTTCATAGTTACTTGCTATTTTCCTTTTGTTTTGTAGCTTCTACCTCTGCACCTGAGTCAGTTTTAAAATGGTCCCTTCCTGAAGCATGGACAGGCATTGAAGAGGGCTGGGGAGGACACAAAAATACCATTCCAGGTCCTGGGGATGACGTCCTGATTTTACCCAGTGAGTAAAACAGTCCATGAATTAAATAATCACAGACAGACTGAACGAGGATAATCCAATTGGGGATTATTTGTCATTTAAATACATTGTACAAGTAAAGAACGTGGGCAATCTTATTTGTGGGCACTTATGTCTACAACCTCCTTTTTTGCATTATAAGTGAAGAATTTCGTAATCCTATGAAATCCAGAAAAAATAGCTCAGCTTACCTTCATTAAAGGTGGAATAAATAGTTACAATGCCACAAGGAGTTAGAATAATTCATTAATGGGATATGTTTCTTATGTGACAGAGAACAGAGATTTGCAGAAAAATTCTAGTGTCCTTGTGTTGGAAAGAAGCAATTTGCAAGTGCTTTCTTTTTTTTGCCTTTTGTGGATCTTTTAAATCTAGAACTTTTAAACTTTAAATAAAGAATCTTTCAAATATAGAAAAATGATGAATAAGTTGCCATGATTTTTCAAAGATGCTGGAAAAGGAAACATAAATAAAACAGAAAAATAAAAGTCTATGTATGTATGTATGTATCATCTATCTAGAACTCTCTTCCCACAAAGACACATCTGGAAGAAGATGATTCTTCAGATAAACAGAAACACACACCCATACTTTAAAAATTTTTCTTTCTTTTTTCTTAAAGATTTTATCTTATTATTCTTATTTTTAAGTAATCTCTACACCCAACATGGGGCTCAAACTCACCACCCTGAGACTGAGTCACATACTCCACTGACTGAGCCAGCCAGGTGCCCCCCAAATTTTTCTTTCTTAAGAGTGAGTCTTGAAACTCCCAGAAAATCGCCCTAGCCTGAGAAGAAAATGTTTTTCAAAGAACAAATATATTTTCCCTAAAAGACCTAATTTCATTTGTGGCTTAATGAACTTCCTAAAGTAATACTAAATTTAAAAAGATCCATACTGGAAGAAGAATGTTTGGTCATCTGCGAAGTGGTAACAATGATAATATCCAACATTTATTGACAACTAACAACATGGCAGGAATGATTCTCCATATGTTAACTAATTCAACCCTGACAAGAACTTCTTTGTGATATACGTGATATTATCATCCCCATTTTTTTAGGGTTTTATTTATTTATTTATTTATTTGACCAGCACGCATGAGCTGGGGGGTGGGGCAGAGGGAGAAGCAGACTCCTCACTGGGCGGGCAGTCTGAGATCCCAGGACCCTGAGATCATGACTGGATCCGAAGGCAGATGCTCCACCAGCTGAGCCACCCAGGCGCCCCGATCATCCCTATTTTTACTGACAAGATAACAGAGGCCCAGGGCAGTTAAGTAACTTGCCCAGGTTCATGCAGTTTGCAATTCAGCAGTCTGAATTTTAACCCAGGCAGTCTGACTTGGAGGCCTTATTCTTAACCCATCAAGTGCATTCCTTTTCTAAAAGGACAAAGAGGAAAGGACAAAGAGTAGTTGTGTCGCTTGTTTTATTTAGGATAAAAAAACAAAGGCAGAATGATTAAAACACAGTCACCACCTCTGGGCATTGGTGGGGAGAAACAAAGGCATATTGGGGAGTTAGCTGTGCATAGAGAGGTGAGGGACAGGAGGGGGTGGGCTGACCAGTACGAACTTGAACTATTATTATCGTCCAGCTCCCTTATCATCCACCTCTCTCAATGGAGAATGTAACTTTTTGAATAAACAAGCTCATGAGTCATTCCCATACGGAAGGGAAAAATCTGTTCTGTCTCAGCCATTTCTTTGATGAATGTAGCCAGTGGATTGGCCCTGGGCTATGGTTTTTCCCACTAAGCAAGCTGTTTCCCCCACCCCATGCAGGAAGCAAGTGAAGCTTTTGAAGGTTGCCAAGCTTCTAGTATCCTTTGGGACCTTTATGCTGAGAGAGGAGTAATCTTAGCTATCTTGCTTGGCTGTATCCACTGTTGTGTCCTGACTTTGGGGACCCCCTGGCATTGTCCGTCATTCTTCAATTCTTTGTTCGTGCATGGTCAGTTTATAAGATGGGCCTGAATTCTCCATGAAGCTGCTCTTAGGTAGCACAGAGAATAAATAAATAAATAAATAAATAAATAAATAAATAAATAATATATAAAAATAAATAGCACAGATCAGGAAAAAAGGGGGGGCAGGAGGGTAAGGCACAAATGTTGGCTGTATAAAGTATCTTTCCATTGATCCTTCAGTGCTATTGTGGGAATCAGAGAAGTGAAGATTTTTCAACTATGCAGTTATTGTTCATTATTTCTGGTTTCCAAACGGAAAGATAAGTGAATGAAAACGGGTGTGTAATATGTAATAAATGAAGTCCTTATTGTTCTGTTGCCTTTTTTCCCTTCTCTTCTAAGCTCTCTTTTAACTCCAACAAATGATCTTACAGTGGCCCGCATTTTAATCCGGTGCTCTGTTCTGTTTGGGGTCTCACGTAGGAGCTGTTCTGGCTTACTTTTCCTTTCAGGTTTTTGGCCAAACCTCATATTTTGACCTCTGATGGACCTTTAGGTTAAATCTACCTTCTCTCTCTACTTGTGGTTTTGTATTCTTGACCTTTGCCTAGCTCTCCTGGTTTCACTCATTCCCAGTCTTCCTTGAATCAAGTAAGTTTGTTCACCCAAGTGGGG
This sequence comes from Leptonychotes weddellii, assembly GCF_054177405.1. Classification (NCBI taxonomy): domain Eukaryota; kingdom Metazoa; phylum Chordata; class Mammalia; order Carnivora; family Phocidae; genus Leptonychotes; species Leptonychotes weddellii. The sequence continues at coordinate 39,554,107 of NC_138376.1, read as the reverse complement.
CACAAAATAGACAACATATATTGCTTGAGTGACATGCACAATCTCAATGCTGCCACCCATAATTTAATATTAGAATTAAATCTTTGAGTTTGATGGGTTTGATACAGCACAACTATAAGACCGTGCAGGTCTGTGAAAAATAATGTCTTCTCCTTTGAGCAGATACCTATGAATTACGATTTTTATGATGATGCTGTTGACGAAGATAGCAGCAAATATAATTTGACTGCTTGGTGTGTGCCCTGCACTCTACATGTTCTACATGGATTTTCTCAGTTAATTCTCCACAACTACTTTATGAGTGGATCCTGCTGCTGTCCTCCTTTTTATAGTTGAGGAATCTGAGACACAGAGAGGTTAAGTAACTTGCCCAAGTTTTTTCCAGCTAGTAAGTCAAGAGGCTGTGACAGGAAATCAGTGTGATTCCAGAGCCCTCTTTATAGTGTTATTTAAAAGAAAAAAACAAAACTCACCACCCCTGCCTGTTCTGATTCATCCAAATCTGATTGCATATTATACAGGATTTATCCTTCTCTGCTTATTGTTCATATTGTCTCCTTCACTTGGACTTAAGAAGGAAAAAAAAAAAAAACCAACCAACTATTTACTGAGTACCTAGCATATGTGAGATACTTGAAGAATTCAATCTTATCACATCCCCATTAGGTACATATACATGGGAGAACTGGCAAAACTTCCCAAAGAGGTATCTGATGTAATGAACCTTTAGTAGAAGCATGTGCTTTGCATCTGGCAGCGAATGTAGTTGTAATTCAAGTTAACACTTTTTTCCAATTCAGTTTAGGCAACATTTACTGAACACTCACTGTGTTGAAGGCACTGTACCAGGTGCTCCTGATCTGGGGCTCCAAAGGCAAGTCAGATACACCATGACCTCAAATAGCTAGGGATTTAGCTGAATCAATAAAACACAGAATACATAATAGTACAACAAATAGCTGGAATCAGCAACAGAAGTGTTTTGAATCAAAGTGTCTCAGGCGAAGGGAAGAGAGATGGCTTCATGGCAGAAGAGGACCTTGAAAAATGGAGTAAGAATCTGAGGGACAATTAGGAGAAACAAAGGCATATTGAGGAGTTAGTGATGCTTCAGGAGATGAGGACGGGCTGTTGACTAGGATAAACCTGGGTTCACATTTGCATTTTGACATGGACCAATTGTGTGACATTGGACAAGTTTTAAACTTCTCTGACCCTCATCTATAAAATGAGGGCTGTAATTAATATGGGTGTCATGGTGTTGAAAAGATTAAATGAGATAATGTCAGTACACATGACCACTGCATAGAGTATTGGCAGTAATGGAATTAGAGATGAAAGCTGTGATTTTTAATGTATCAGGTGCTCTTTTCCTTCATTTTTCCATCTGGCTGCCCCTCTTGGCCTCTGGTATTAGCAACACATTGTATTTGCTTTCCAATGGCTTATTATTTAATTTTCACAACATCCTTGGGAGCTAAATAGGTAATAACTATTATTACAGTAAAAACCCATTTTTACATAATACGATTTTAATGGAACTGCTGATTTTACAAAATGAAAGTGACTGGTAAAGAAGATTTAAGTGATACTTTTGAACCTCTAATATAATTTTATGGTGTTTTGTGTATTTTAATTCATTAATAAAGGAAACGTGTAGAACATTCCCATCATTATTCAAATAGAATAGCATAATTTTTCAATAAAATTCTTAGGGTAAATTGCCTATTTCCATTTTCTGGGAAATCAATTTTATGGAATGACCTCAGACCCATCCTATTCCATAAAAATAGGACTTTACTGTACTAATAAAAGATATCACTATCTTAAGTATGGTACCATTTTCCTCCAAGGCGTTCTATCTTTATAGACATTGGATTTTGAAAAAGCTGTAAATTCTTCTCGGCGGTATTGTATGGAGTAAGCTAAGGTGAAGAATTTGCTTTGCATTTTAGTTTGTGATAACTTTGCTTCCCACAAACAAGTATATCTGATTGTCTTTGCCTCCTAAATATTGAGAGAATTGGTACAAATGCATTCTAGACATTTTACGGAGTGGAAACAAGTTCTATCTAACATATTATACAAATTGCACTTTCGCAAGCATAGATGGTCAATGGGTGAAATAATCCTGCTAACCTGTACTTCACGTTTTGTCCTGAAAGGACATGATGGATTTGTGTATGACGTTTCCAAGGCTTTCTCTGAAGGAATTTCAGCCATGACAGGATGACATCCTTTTCACACAGAGTAGGCTTAATGAAAGGAAAATGTGTTTTAATTCCAAATGATAGGATTCTGTTTTGAAGGGTAGAGATATGATATCATATAGCCTCCAGCGTAGTGTGAATGTGTGTGTGTGTGCGTGTGTGTGTGCATGTATGATAGAATTCACTGTGTTCCCCGTTTTCTGTATCACTTTGAACTGTCCTTATTTGAAGAAATGAATGGAAGAATACTGTTTTTCCTTTATAATAGTTCTTCTGTTTGTTCTGATTTTCAATACTTGGCTATTTTAAATGGCAGAGAAGCTCATCAAAGCCATGTGATGTTCAAAGATGGCAATATTTAAAGCATTTCTTTGTTAAATCACAAGGCATTAAAGTTGGTGATATGAGGTGAAATGATCATAAATCGGGAAATAATGTTGGGGGGCAGAATTGCTACAGAATGTTGTAATCATAGCATTATTAGCTTGATTTACCTTTTTCTTACTTGAGATTATAACTACTTGAGGATAAGATACATGTAACAAAGATTTAAGTCTGCAAAGTCAATTAGAAATCAGATATTATAAATAGTATGTTCTATCCCTGTAGCTTGAGTAGTTTTCAATATTCTGACCTCGTCCCATTTGGGTGAGACCAAAGCGTCTTGTAAACCATCACCCTATTTATTCTGGATTACTGGCAAATGGAAAAGAGAAGAAATTTAAGCTTAATTACCAGGGTCCTTTTTCTGATGCCTGGCATCAGAATGGTGACTGACATGTTCTGGAAATCTATTTCTATTTAACAGACCACCTGGAAACTTAATAGCTTAAAACCCACCTTTTATTTTGCTGACAATTTTGTGGGGAAGGCTGGAGTATTCTTGTTTGGGATCTTCCAGACATTACAGCCAGATGATGGCTGGGTTGTAGTGATCTAAAAGCTCAGCCTTGGTGAATGGTTTAAGATGGCTCACTCGCATGGCTGGCAATCGATGTTGGTTATTATTGGCGGGGAGCTCAGTCAGGGCAGTCAGCTAAAAGGCTTCAGTGTCTTTCCATGTGGGTTACTCTGTGGAGCTTCTTGGGCTTTCTCACAGCATGCAGCTGGATTCCAAGAAAGAGCAGGCTATGAAGGAGTTCTTCAAGAGTGAGCAGTCCAAGAGACCTGGGTGGAAGTTACTGTCTTCTAAGCCAACCTTAGCAGCCTCAGAATATGATGACCACCACATCCTCTTGGTCAAGCGAGGCGGTAAAGGCAGCCCAGAGACAAGGGAGGAGAATTGGGCTCCACCTCTCAATAGGAGGGCCAGCAAAGAACTTGCAGCTGTCTTTAATCTTACCATGGTGTATGTGTTTATGTGTATGAGTGTGTGTGCATGCGTGTAATTAGGAGCAGATGTACCTGACTTATTTCAAAAGGTTTGAGGGTTTTAGGGTCTGCTAAATTTGTACTGTCTTCCCTCTCTGGGCAGAATTTATTTAGATTCTGTTGGCTTACCTGAATCAGAACTTGAAGAACACCAGGAGACAGACTGGCCAAAAGATTTTAGTTTCTTTATTCTTCACAACCTATGATGTTTGGTGGTCTTGTATTGCCTCTTTGCCGCCCAAAAGTAGGATTCTTCAACCCTCCAAACAAAATTGTAGGCCCCTGACCTGGGACTGCTCACTTTGGGAGGGCGGGTCGGATGACAGTGTTTGGGCTGCAGCATCTGTCCAAATCTTTACGTGCATGACCAGAAACTTCTTCTTGGGAGAGAGGAGTGTGCTGCGCTGAGGGGAAAAACAGCACAAATATTTTGAACATTTTATTTCTCTCAGGGCAGAAATTAAAAGTGCACAAGGACGACAGTCAGGATTTTCTTTTCCCTTGTTTAGAATATGAATGGGAAAGCCATTCCTTAAGATTTTATGGGGAAGAACAGATGAATATGATTTCTTTTTTATTCTTATGTTAATCCCCATACATTACATCATTAGTTCTAGATGAAGTGTTCCATGATTCATTGTTTGTGCATAACACCCAGTGCTCCATGCAGAATGTGCCCTCCTCAATACCCACCACCAGG
>NC_138376.1:39538219-39549326 GCF_054177405.1 Leptonychotes weddellii | reverse complement strand
CCCTTGAGCCTGAAACTTGCTCTTTGTGAGATGCACTTCCCACAGGTATGAAGATACTCTATGCAAGAGAACTCGGGCTCATTCCTTTTCTTAATGGAGTTCTCTGAACTCTACTATTCCCAGTAGGTGCCTCCTATTTCCCTTCTCCCCTGGTGAGCTGGTGGCCTCTCATTCAAGCTACTCCTCCACACAGCTTGTCTCCTCCTTCCTTCCCGCACCTTCTACCTGAATGGTTGATGGGCCCCCTGTGGATCAGCACCTGAGGAACGGAGGGGCCTGGTGTGGCTTGCCAATCAGGAGTTTAGAGCACTCTGTGGATTTACTGCCTTCCCAGCCTGCAGGCCTCCCGTGGCTTAGCATCTAGGCGGTTGACACACCTCCTGTGGTTTTAGCTAGCAGGCAGCTTGAGGATCTTCTGTTCGCTGAGAAATAGTTTCAGAGGTTACCTTTTCTCATTTGCATAGTGTGCATGCACCTGTTTTTGTTTGTTTTCTTTTCTGGCGAAACTACAAAAGGAAGAGTGTGGATGGGAAAACACTGGTGCCTGCTTAGAGCCATGACATTGGCTACTGCAAAGGGACCCAAGTTTGGCTATTTGTCCAAAAGTTAAAGTCTATATCACAGTACTGGTGAGGGAGTCATTTGTAACTGAGGGGATTACAGAGGTGTCGTATGTCTTTTATGATCCTCGTGTTTGTACCTGGTGTGTATTTAATGGTATCTTATGGGTCTGAATGAATTAAAGTGGCTTCTAACACTGCTTAAATTATCTTATTCATCTGGAAGCACCACTTGAGATGAGGCAGAGCAAGCTGGCCCTGTAGTTCAAGTAGGAGGGGAAGGAAATAGTTAAAAGGATTTTAAACTGCTAAAAAGGGCTTTTCCATTTTTCTGGGAAAGCGGCAGTTTGTATGGAAATCACAGCTTTTATACATTAAGTACGGTTATGAGTCTCTTCCCCAATGCTGTGCGAGAAGTGTGCATTTTTCTCCCCTGAGGGAAGAGCAGAACTAGGACCAAAGGTGCACGTCTCTTCATGCCAAGGTTTTTCAGGTGACAAAAAGAAGGGAGAGATGGGTTGGTATTCCAAAAATGGAAGATTCATTGATAACAGCTCTGCTACACCAGGCTGAGTTCAAGCCTCACTCCGGGAGGAAAACTTTCACCACAATTTTTATAAACTCTTCTGTTTTACTATCTTCTCTTTTCCCGTCTAATTCCACCATCTCCCATCATGGGCAGAAGCAAATCACATCATGTTAATAAGGGGCATGCCAGAATATTGGTGCCAAGTGCTGAACATGCCCTTCAAGATCTCACGTTATTTGAATAACAGTGGTCTGTTTAAACCAGAAAGCCATAAACAATTATCAGCAAGAAATGATGTAGAAAATAGCAGAGGTATTTAAATTTAATTTTTTGAGCCAAAAAAGGGCATAAATTATGTAAAGATAAGGCTATGGAAAGATATGACACATTGAGGATATTCAGATTCAGGATATTCAGATGGAGCCTGACAGATAATGAAGTGCTCTGTTCATTAATAATTTTGAAAAGCTATACATTATATAAGTAAAAACCATGTTAGAAAGAATAATATAATCCCACTTGAGAATAGCAGATATCCAAGAGGGGGCAACATGAAGGGGTTAAAGAATTCTTTGCTATGTTGCTTTGTGTATCTCTATATTATTTTGGACAAGAAAGATTTTTCATATATTATTTAAACTTTTTATAAAAGAATAAAATTACAGAAGCCAAACTAACTGTAACTAACTAACTAACTTATACTATGTCCAATAGTGTATGAAATTGGGTGTATAAGGCAAGAAAGCAAAGTATTACTCCTTTATTTGGGTGCAAAGCACCATGAAGGAAAATAATGGATAAGGCAGCAGGAATAAGACAGATCTGGGTTTGATCCTGACTCAGTCCTTTCTGGTTGTGTCATCGAGGGAATGTTACTCTAAGCCAGGGCTTTCAGAAGTGTGGTCCATGGACACCTTGCTTTATTACTAATTGCAGAGTTCACTCAAAAGGCAGCTCAAATGCAGATCACTAGTATTTTAAAACCATCTCAGGTGATTCTCATGCAGGTTCAGGTTTAAGAACTTCTGCTCTCCGTCTTGGCTTCCTTGTTTGTAAAGTGTGGTGTCGATGTCACGGCATCTTTAGGAAGCTTCAGTGACATTTATATTAATGCAATGCCTGGCACATTTAAAAAACTGAACTCCCATTATTATCTTGTTATTTTAATGACCCGTTATTACTAGTAATACTATTACTAATACCATACTGTAATTACTGTTACTATTATTAAATCACTGCTACAGATCTTTCTTGTCCATCATAAGCATTTAAGATGAATACACTTTGTAACCTTCATAACCACCTGATGAGGCACTGTTACTATCCTTCTTTATCAGTCAAGCAAGCTGAGACTTAAAGACTGTAAAATTCATTGGTAGAGGGACAATATTTGGACCCAAAAGGCTGACTGGAACTCTTACATGCCATGCTAAGGATTCCTTCATTTCAGCATGAAACTATGTTCTAAGTATTCATATGTGACTTTTAAAAAATTTAACAATATATCTTGGTGATATTATCATATCAGCAAAGAGAAAGCTATCCTATCCTTTCTATATGACTGTATAATATTCCAGAGTAGGAACATAGCATGATTTATTGAATTACTATCTTACTGATAAACACTGAAGATTTTTATTTTTCTCAGTTTTTTTTTTTTTTGCTTTTACAAAACATACAGCAGCAAAAAATATCCCTTATTGTATAAGTGAGAGAATTTCCTCACCCAGTTAATACCCAAAGTGGAGTCCATAGCCTACCTATATCTGAAATTACTAGGCTGCTTCTTAAAAAAATGCAAAACATGCCTTAAAGAAACATATAATCACCATACTATAAACTCTTCCAAAGCCCAGAAAAAAAAAAAAAAAAAAAGATGGACGGCCTCCCAATTCATTCTCAAGGTGATAGAATTAATTCTAAATTTAGACAAAGATAGCACAATGAAAGAGAATTAGAGGCTAATCTAATTGACACTGATGAGAATCTTAGCAAACCAAATGTGCCCATGCTTTAGAAGACTCATAAATGATTAAATAGGGCTTAATCCTAGGAATGCAAGGATGGTTCTACTTCAGGAAAAAAAAATCTATTAGCATAATTCATTAAGGCAAAATGAGAACTTTCTCTCTTCCTTCCCCAAGACTGCACTTTGATTCTTTTTTATAATAATGAGGCACAATTTTCACTATATGGAGAACCAGAGAATGGTAAGAACTTTACTTTCCCTCTCCCCACCTTATCAAATACAATGATGGTCTCCATCTACACTGTTCTGTTCCTCTACCCAAGTATGGGTTTCTTAAATACCCAGACTGTCCAAGGATCCAGAGCCCACAGGGTCTTGGGAGTTGAAGATGGAATTGTTGTCTGTTGTAGGGAGCTAAGTATGAGTGAGCAGAGAAAATTATTTTAGGGGCAGAGAGAAGGATGGGATAGTAAGCGCTGAAGGAGGAATGCACAAATTGAAGACAGAAATTACAAGTTTTAATGGTACCCCATCATAAGTCTCTCAGCATATTTGGGACACTGAGGGGAAAACATCTCCAAGCTATTTCACATAAGATTTAGGGCAAATAAATATAAAATCTAAGCAAGACTTTTGAAGGTATTCCATGTCCCTTTTTTTTTTTTTTAATATGCAGGCTCCCTCTTGAATGTGGCACAGAGCTATTTGTATGCCTTGACTAAGGACAAAAGCTAATAATCACAGTGTGCCAAACTTGCTTCCCACCTGAAGGAAAGATGATTACGTGGTGGTATCAAGAGGATTTTCCTTAAAGCCTACTCAATCTGTAGAAGAGAAAGTATTTGATCAATTTCAATAACTGCTAAACAACCAAAATTGTCAGGTTAGAAATGGAAGGAATTTTCCTTAACTTGATATAAAATACTTAGAAGAAATCCACAGGAAACATCATAAATAACCATGAAAGATTAATTGCATCCAACTAGAGTCAAGAGCAAAACATGAATGTCTACCATCATTTTTACCACTGGCGGTGCAAGACAATGCAGTAGAATAAGAAAAAAATATAACAAAGGGCATAACTGTTAGAAAGAAGGAGGAAAATAATTATTGGTAAACCTGCATCATTTTTTTTCCTACAAAAATATGATAGATTTGAGTGAAATACTATTAAATAAGAGAGGTCAGTAAAATGACTGGAAATAACACCAACATACAATGAGCAATAGCATTTCTAATTTAAAAAGGTAATAGGCAAAACATTCTACTTTTGATTTTAAAAAATCATAAAATACTTAGATATAAACATAACAAGGCATTCATATATCATATGAAGAAAAAAAAAAAAAACAACCCTCAAAACTTTGGTAAGTAGAACAACATACCAGTACAGGAAAATACTATTGCAGAGATTCCCTTTTACATGAATCTAGAAATTCAAGTGTTCCAGTTAGAATTGCAGCTAGTTTTTAAAAAAATAGAATGGGAGAAGGTGATTATAACATTTTTAGGAAGAAGCAAATAGGCAACAATAGGCAAGAGTTTTTTTTAAGAGGAGGTTAATTTGTGGAGGCTTATTCTAGATAAAGTTCAGCAATCAGAGTGGTGTGGTATTGACATAAGAATAGAAAAACAACTGGAAGTGAACGAAACAAAATAAAGTCCAAAAACAGATCCATGGGTATAGGAGAATTTACTGGATGGTTAGGATGGCTTTTCAAAACTGTGGGGAAAGACTAAATTTCAATAAACAATGTTGGAAAAATTATCTACCCATATGTTAAAAAAATTCTTGTTCTATTGTCAAGCTCTATCATGCAGGCTATACTAAAAAGCCCTATATTAAACATAAAGGGATTGAAAAGAAATATCAGAGACTATTTTTTATATTCTTACTTATATTCTGTGGAAGGCCTTCCTGAATAAGACAGAATCTAGAAACAGGAAAAGAAAAGATGGAAAAAATTTGGTTACATAAAAATTAAAAACTTCCCTATGATCAAAGAAATTGTAAGCAAAGCTAAAATTCAAGCCATGAGGACAAACTATTTGCAATACACAGTATATGACAATACATATTATTACAATATACAAAGAAATCCTATAATTTTTTTCTGAAAGAAGAAAAACACTAATAATGGTCACAGAGAAATGAGCAAAATGGCCAAAAAACATAAAAAAAAAATTCTGAACCTCACTATTAATCAGGAGAATGTTAATTTAAAAAAGTTAGATATTGGGTATCTGGGTGGCTCAGTTGGTTAAGCATCTGTGTTTGGCTCAGGTCATGATCTTAGGATCCTGGGATCAAGCCCTGCATTGGACTCCCTGCTCGCAGGGAACCTGCTTCTCCCTCTCCTCCCTGCTCGTGCACTCTCTCTCTCTCAAATAAATAAATAAAACCTTAAAAAAAAAAAAGAATAAAGAAGATGTGGTATATATATATACAATGGAATATAATGCAGCCATCAAAAAATGAAATCTTGCCATTTGCAACAATGTGGATGGAACTAGAGGGTATTATGTTAAGCGAAATAAGTCAATCGGAGAAAGACAATTATCATATGATCTCACTGATATGTGAAATTTGAGAAACAAGGCAGAGGATCATAGAGGAAAGGAGGGGAAAAATGAAAGAAGACGAAATCAGAGAGGGAAACAAACCATTAGAGACTCTTAATCTCAGGAAACAAACTGAGGGTTGTTCGAGTGGAGGGGGGTGGGAGGATGGGGTGGCTGGGTGATGGACATTGGGGAGGGTATGTGCTATGGTGAGCGCTGTGAATTGTGTAAGACTGATGAATCACAGACCTGTACACCTGAAACAAATAATACATTATATGTTAATAAAAAGAAAAAAAAAGTTAGATATCCTTTTTTGGTTCCCAGATTAACACAGATTACTGAGATTATAAAAGTTAGCACTTAATTGAGTACTTTCTGTTTGCTATATATGTGCTCAATACATTGACATTCTTATCCTCCTAATAACCTTATTAGATATATTGGATATGTATGATTATTATCCACACTTTATAGATGAGGGTTTAGTTGAAACTGTTACATTATTAACATTATACAATTATAGATCTGTAACTTGTACTTGATTCTCTGCATACTGCCTTTTTTGTATCCCACATCTTCCTTTTTTCTGGATTTACTTTTTGCTTCCTGACACATATCTTCTAGTAATTCATTCATAGAACAACTGAAGAACTTTGATGATCCTGTCCATTTTTTTTTTCTAGCACACAAGACTGAAATCCTTTTGGTTTTTATTTTTGTATGTAATTTGTTATAATCTTTGGAAAACTTTCAAGATTTTCTCTTACTCACTGGACTATTTTATTATGAGGATATATTTTTCTTTGACCATGGTAAATTATTTCCTTAATGGTTTTCTTCCTGATGTTTTGCTTGTATTTTCCTTTTGAAACACATAAATAGGTATTAGGACTTTAGGGTATGTTAGTATGTTTTATAAGCTTCCCCCACTCCCCAATTTTCAGTTTTTTACTCTTTTTTTGCTTTGGGTAGAATCTATGTGCTTGATTTTGCATTTCAAACTTCTAGCACTATCCATTGTTCTATTTACTCAGTCTGCTGATTAAAAAATTTTGTTGATCATATAACACTGTATGTTAATTATACTTCAATAAAAATTTTTTGTATGATAATTTTTAAAAAACCATACATCTAATTGTTTTTTTTTTTCATGGATATAGTTTCTAAAATATCTCTGGAAATATGCTAAAACTAGATCCTTCGGTTTGCTCTATTTTGTATCATTTGGTATTGGTTCTGGGATTATTAAATTGGTTATTGATTATTCAGTATCTCTCTTTTATGGTTCTCTGTTTATGTTTGTATTTACAATTCCTTGTTTGCCTATCCATGGGTCTTTGTTTTATTAAGTTGTCTCCAGTGACTCTGGGTGAGTAAAAATGTAATACGGAGAACTTTCTGAAGAGCAATGTAATCTCTGCAAGGTACTGGAGTTTGGTTTTGTCCAAATATTAATTTAGCAAGCAAAAACTGAAATCAGAACAAATTAAAATGTACTAATCTCCAATCCCAGTGGCAGAGTCAAAATTTTCCTGGATTCACAGATACTCAGCAATAGGAGGCATTTCACAAATAATCCAAATGTAAAAGAGGCAAAAAATGGAAATAAATGGGAAAGGAACACTATATACCATGTAAACTAAAGACACTAGAAATAGGAAGTCAAAAAAGGCAAGTCAAGTAAGAAACTGCATAGCTAACTCTTTTCCTCAAGGCCTTGGTAGCCGTGGAAAAAAATGATAAGTCTGGCAAAGACAAGAAGAATTCAAGAAAAGACTCTGTCAATCTCTCTCCCTCTCCTCCCACCTCTCTCTCCTCAGACAGACACATACATACACACACATGACTACAATTTTGCCTAAGCAAATAAGAGATATAACCAGTTTATTTTTAATTTTGGTTACAATTTTTAAAATGTTTAAAAATAGTGCATTCACATTGTTCAAAATTAAAAAAAAAACCCCACACAAAAAATACTCATTGGAAATTCTCCCTTCATCATCTGTCTTCCATCTAGTTTCATTTCCTAAAAACAACAATGTTACTAATTCCTTGGGTATCCTTCCAGAGATATTCTACTGCATGTACAAAAAAATTTTAAATTATACATGTATACATATATCTTTCCTTAACCATTTCCCTTACATAAATGATAACATATTATAAACTGTGTTGTACCTTGCTTTAAAAGATATTATTTGAAGATTTTTCCATAGTATTACATTAAGTACCTCTTCATTTTTTAAGAGTTTTATTGAAGCATAATTCACATTCCATACAATTCATCCATTTAAAGGGTACAATTCAGTGACTTTTAGTATATTTATAGAGTTGTGCAATCATCACTGTAATCAGTTTTAGAACGTTTTCATTACCAGTAAAACAAAACAAAACAAAACCCCATACCCGTTAGCAATCACTCCCTAATCCCTCTATCCCTCCCAGCCCCAAGCAACCACCAATTTACTTTCTGTCTCTATAGATTTGCCTATTCTAGAATTTGATATACATGAAATTATACAGTGGCTTTTTACACTTTGTATAATGTTTTCAAGGTTCATCCATGTTGTAATGGAACCAGTCTCTTTTTGAGAATGGACAGATGGCTAAAAAGACCCCATATATAAAATATATGTTTGGTTTGATATGTGGATGTATACATACATACATTAATCACATTAATAATTTCATGTATTTATATAGCAGTCACTCATCTTTATGTATTAATTCTCATCAATTACTTTAAAAAGAATCCCCTTCAGATGTTAAGGTAACACAGTTTCTTAGGGAGATACTAAGCCCAACACCCTGGTATATAGATTTATTTCACACAGTTTTGTAGTAGAGGTCATCCCTGATTGGTTGTTGGCAGTGGAGTTGAATGTTTCTATTATCTGATTTAGAGGCAAGCTGAAGGTGTGTCCTAACTTCACCATTTTTCCAGGGTATTTAATTTTTACACTCTGTACCAACCCTCAGTTTCCTCTTGAAAGGAGGTGAGTACATATAGATTGCACGCATTCCTATCTTCTCTCCTGTTCTAATGCAGAAAGTGCTTTACCTTCTGTCAAATGTCAGTGTCACCTAGTGTCCTCTGCATCCAATGCCAGTCTTGCTTTCCAGGTGCCTCAGGTGTCTCTTTTCTCTCCGTTTGCAGGCTTTCCCTCCTTCAGGATACTATCTAGCAGCATATATATATATATATATATATATGTGATTTAAATAATTCCCTCTAGCCCTCATTGACTTCTAATTATTCTCTCCTCATTCTGTCTTTGCTTCCTTGCTGATTCCTGAGAACATAAATTTGATAGTCATCAACCTAAAGACAGCATTGGGAGCCAGTGAAATCTTTTTGCTTTTTCCAAGTATCGGACCCATATGTCCAACTGTCAACTTGAAATCTCTACTGGGATAACTTAAAGGTATCTCAAACTAGAACAACCCAGAGAGAATCCTCTGTATATATCCTCTTCTGCCCCCGAGGCTGCCATTCCCAGATGGCAACTTGTCCTCCTCCAGCTTTTTCCGTTCCAGGACCTGGCATCATTTTCCACTATCGATTGCTTTGAGTTGTTCTTAACACTTCAACCAATCTTGTATATTCTGTTCCTAGCTATTTGTCAAATCTGTCTGCTTTTCTTATCTCTCCTCTCACTACCCTACTCAAGGCATTATCACCTCTTGGGTGAATCACTGGAATCCCTCTTATTTCCCTCCTGCTACTCTTGCCCTCATCTGCTCTACTGAAACCAAAGTGATATTTTTAATTTATGAATTGCATGTGTAATCTCCCTGCTTATAAGCCTTTCCTGGCTTAATGTCATTCTTAGGATAAAGTCTCCAATTATTACAGAGCCTCCAAAATCCTGCTTGATCTGCTTGCTCACCAACCTTTCCAGTACCACCTCTCACTGGTTTCCTCCAGATTCTATAGTCCAGGCACTCCTGCTGCTTTTCCGTCTTTTGAATGTATGGGGCTCTTTCCCGTCTCTCACTTTTCACGTATACTCTAGAGCATGTTATCCCCATAGCATCATGCATTTTCCTTCCTATCACTTAGCACAGTTTGTGCTATGTAGCTATTCATGTGTGATTATTGTTGAATGTCAATTTTCTCTAAAATATTCTGTTTCATGAGAGTAAGGACTATGCCTCTCTGGCTCACCCAAGAGCACAGAGACAGGTATATAGAGTGGATACTCAAAAATATATATTGGATATACAAAACAGGCGATAGCTAATCATTTTATGCCTGTTACGTGCCAAGCACTGTAATACTTTTATATGTGGCATTTCACCTAATCCTAACTATCACCTCCATGAGGTATTATTTCTCTCATTTTGCACTTGAAGAAAAGAAAATCAGAGAAGCTAAGCAATTTTTTTCAAGGAATGGCTTCCTTGGGATTCCAACTTTGGTCTATCTGAATTCCAATCTGGTGAGCGTTCCATTGTACTGGATTGCTTTTGGGGCAAATAGTAACAGATGAATCAGCCAGTGTATTTGTCCTACACTAATTCTTTATTAGTCAGGTATCAGTGAATGGAGCCTGGAGAGAATGAGGGTACAGTTGAGAAGTGACTGAAACTATAGAACCACTTAGACCCTGGATATGTGTGCAGTGTAAGTAGATGGGGGCATCAGTGGGGATTCTGGCCAGTAGAGAGTTATGAGCAGATGAGGGCATTGAGTTCTCAGGGATGGATGGGCACTAGAAGGAAGAGCGAAACAGATACAGTTTTCCTTACTTTGCAACATTACCTGGGCCTTGCCATGATTATTTTGGTGGGTATCAGAAATAAATACTAAAAATGATTCAGATCTTCTTCTTCCTTCCACCTGATCAATCTCATGAAAACATTCACTCCTCTATGTGGAGTGAGAGCCTTGTTTTATTTATATGTGTTTCTTTGGCATGGGTCTGTATCTGGCAAGGCACCTTGGTGGTATTTGCTAAGTGAATGAATGGACGAATGAATATATTTATTGATCAATAATAATGCTTTTCTTTACATATCATTCTTCTCTTAGGAACTTCTAGGTACCCTGGATTAAAAAAGGGATTAACTCTAAAAATGGGGATTTCAGTACCTTTGCCAGGCAACATGGAGCTATTTTAGAGCATTGGGACTTTTGGCAGAGATTGTAAGATCTGGATATTATTACTGAAATACTTAGCATTTTGAGTAAAAGTTCTAGGAAACTTCATGGTCTCTGGGACAGTATTTGAATTCAAGGAGAAAGGAACATATTTTGGAACCCCCAAGCAAGAACTCTTTGCATTAAATAAATATAATTATTTATTGGAATTTATTAAAACATTCTTTTAAAAATCTTTTTAAATTTTATTTTATTATGTTATGTTAATGACCATACATTACATCATTAGTTTTTGATGTAGCATTCCATGATTCATTGTTTGCGTATAACACCCAGTGCTCCATTCAGTACGTGCCCTCTTTAATACCCATCACCGGGCT